>NW_017275965.1:5254975-5263429 GCF_001594065.2 Cyphomyrmex costatus | reverse complement strand
CGCTCAGAACTATTCCACCTCGAAATTCGATAAAAAGTTAGCACCCCATTTTTAAAAAATGTAAAAAAAATGTTTATTGAGCGGAACTCTTGTTATTAACTATAGGGAACTCTTCGTCTCGTCAAAAGGAAGTGGGAACTCTAATCAGAACTCCTGAGTACTATAGTTGGGGTGCTAACTTAACATACCGGTTAAAGTTTCAGTACGAATGCTTCAAAGTATTCGTATAGCATCACTTTAAACGTTCCTGTAGTATAAAAATTATTTAACTATTAACATTTCATTAAAATTTAGCATATTATTATATTAAATCCTGTTTTCTTCTCATTATTATAATAACTGTTATATTATTAATTATTAATATATTCATTAAAAAATTATTTACTTTTACTTGAAATTTCTCTTTAAAAAAACTTGAATTAAAATACCTGTCTGTATATATTGATTATATTTAAAGATACTCTACAATAAGAAGATAAATCATTCTGAAATAATAATGAAGATGTTTGGAATATTGTAAGCATTCCACGATAACGTATATAATATACATGGAATGCCGTCAAATTTTTATCGTGGTAAACATCGTCGTTTCGATGTTTACATTTACACCAGCACGAATCCTTTTTTAGACAGTGCACGTCACCCGAAAAACATGTACGAAGAAAGCCGGTTAAGATATCGGAGACAGCTGCCGTAACATAAGCAACGTCCATCATGCGCGTCGACCGCTCGTAAAAAGACTAACTGATCACCGTGTCGATTTCATTTTCCACAGATATCCTGACCATTGAATCGTTCAAATAAATATAAAAATATTTCGAAGGTCAAGAATACGTACGTAATAGAGACATTATCGTTTCGTCGTAAGTTAATGCGTGTTTATAACGCCGTCAAAAGCACTTTTTAATTCGAAAATACTCGTAAAGTTAATCAAGCCGAAGGGCATCACGGGACATATCTCCATGTCTAGTTAGCGTTATCAACGATGGAGAAAGCTTCCTTTCCACTTGTAAAGAACAGATATCGAAGGCAACGTGTCTCCTTGAGTGTCCCAATCGTTCCTCCTGGAAGTGGAGCACAGAACATGCTCCCATCTCTTCCTTTCTACGCCGTTCCTTTCGTGATCCTTGACAGTTCCCTCCTTGTCATCCTCTCACTGCGAGCTCGCTTTCATTCTAATTTCGGAAATCCACCGCACGATAACAGTCGCCATAAAACAGCAGTAAAATGTCAATCGTCGCGACCACCGTTTTCTTGTAGGACCATAAATATGGGAAATTGTTATCCCTAGAGCCTGTAGAGTCTGACGTTATCCTGAAGAAGTGCGTCAGCACACACATGGACTTCCCTCTCGTATCAGCCGGAAGCGACCAGTTGCGGGACTACGTGGTCATTTAGTTACGCGGATAACGGTGAGCTCGTGCCAGAATGCAACATCGGGCGCACCGACGCGCTCTGCAACGCAACGCAACGCAGATGCACCCCCTCCTCTCTTCTTCCCGGCCATGTCATGGGATGCGTGTACATGCGTAGCATATGGGGATAGAAAATAAAAATTAACGATGGTCACGGTGAAAAGAGAGTTCATCGAAGGAACGATGAAGAAGGAGATCTGTTCGCACGATCTGCGCGAAGACCCGCGCAGCAGCCAGACCGCAATAAATATCCCATTAGAAACGCTGCGTTATAGGTAATATTATGTTAATTGCCCGTGTACGGTCTCGACCGCTGTGGATAAGTATGCATGTATATGTCTGTGTACCACGTGTTGCGAGTTATATCGGTAATATCCCATCGGCGGTAATTTTAGTGATACCGGGAGCTTAATTAGCGTCCAACAATCTTGTCAGATACGCTGATTGCAAATAATTTTGGCACCAATTGCGACACAACGATAGAAATCTACTGATAATTTTCTCGCTCGATTTTATCGCTCAATATCAATGGAACAATTTTTCATTAATTTAGATCAATTTGTATAGTATGAATCATCTAGTTTCTAAAAAATCTTCTTTTAAAAAAAAAGTATATGGTATATCTTTCACTATTAATAGAACTGTGATACTTAATTGTGCTAATCCCAGTAAATATCAACTAAAAAAGTAATATAATATCGATGTTATAATTTCACACTCAATGTTAAGTTAGTTTTAGTTGGCGTTTACTGGGAAGCTATTATAAGATGTGGCTGTAATCTTAACATGTTTTTTTAGAAAGTGTAACCGTCTATAACATATGTATATTAAAATTGACCTGATTTAATACAATATTAATATTAATTAAATTAACCCGCATCTACTTAATCATATTTCACCGAAGTATCCGACCACAAATTTTTCACAAAAATCGATATAGTCGATATTCGGCGATTTGTCGACACCATAGAATAATAAAGTTATTCTTCTATACGTTTTTGAATCTCCCGTGAAACGAGATTTCATGGTTAGATAAGAAGACTCTAATTTTAAAGTTTTGTAAAGTACGTAAGATCGCGATCGCATTCTCAGAATCGCGGCGGTATAAGAGTAAGAGAAGCAGGAAATTATGGACAGGAGAAGAAGACAGCAGATTTACAGAGAATCCCGTTATCGGTGACATTCGAGGATAGCCGGGTAACGTAGATAGGATCCCGTTGAGGTCCACGGGGGATTCCTAATTCCCATGCAAATAAGCCAATTTATTTTGGTGAGCCAACTTCGAACGATTAGGCTAATATCGCGTCGCCCCACAGCGGACTCGCGTTCTGGAGAACGTTCAACGCTCATAAAATCGTGTCCCCGACTGCGACTTTAATTCGCGACTCCCCTTCCGACACGAAGCCAGGCGCTGGTGGTCTCATTCTGATTAACAGTCGTTTCGACCGTAAATCGCAGGAAATCTTCGCAATCGCCGCTTGATCACAGGCCGCAAATGTTTTTCGCCTCCGGGAAATCGCCGTGCAATTACTCAAGCAGCAAAGAGCAGTCTTAAGAACTTGATTTTCTCGCGTCTCGCAGACTGGCAAGCTCGTATGAAGCCATTTGGCGGGCGTAAATTATCGACGCCAACCGCACGAACTTGATATTACCTGAAGTTATTTAATTGAGTAATTAAATTATTCCAGATTCCTTGAGGTACATATACGGAGAACACGATCGTATTCGTAACTGTATATCCGCAGACGATTGCATTCTTAATTATCCGACTTAAAAAGTTATCTTTTATCAAAGATAAATAAATACAAAATGTAGAGAAAGAAACTAGGAGCCTATAGACAAATTCATTTGGCAAATATCGTTTAACGTTATTCCGTTCGAAAGAATGTTGTCATTATCCTATACGATGGATAGATATATGAGGCGTTTTTGTAATCTCGAAGCGTTGAATATTTATAATCGTATCCTAATCTAGTTTCACGAACGCTCGTCGTCCGTGCCACCGGCCGACAAAGTCCAAATCATTATGTCCAGCCCACGCATTCTTTCCGCGGCGGTCCTGGCCCGGTCTCAGCTTCTCTTTTTGATCGTGGTGTCGGTCTGAGATGGGAGATGCCGTAAGAAGGAGAATGCTCAAAAGGAGGGAGAAGCAAAGGAAGAGAGAAAGAGAAAGAGAGAAAACGGTTATACCCCGACTGCACCGACGGTCGAGGTGGTCCAAGCTCTGCTGGTGGCCTGCTCTCGCACTTACACACTCGATCGCATATTCGATCTTGGATCGCGAAATACTCTACAGAAAATTTCGGACCAACACTCTCGTCACTGGTTACGTGAGAAGAACTCAAAATCCTTGTAAGACGAATTGTGAAAACGGAGAGGATAATAATCTATTATAGCCAAATAAAAGTGTGTTCAAAATTAAATTTAGATGATGATAGACGAAAGAAGAAATTTTACTAAAGAATCTAAAAATTATCTAGATATAGAAAATAATTTATTAGACCATTGAAACAATTGCGTTGAAATCTCAAGCATGATCAGCAATGCTACAAAAAATGTTTATATTCTAGTAATAATTAATTTAAATATCCTATATAATTATTTTAATGGTCTAAACAAAATTTTCAGATCTATATCTAGATAATTTTTAGTTTTTTCAGCAAAAAACTTCTCTGTATACAAATATCTACTTCAATAATAATTTTGTTTATAAAAATACAAATGTTGTTGATCCTGAACTTATCCTGTCATATATAAAGATAAAATAAACTTTTACCTATAGAGACAATAAAAACCACATTCTTTGTAAATTAATTTATTTTCATTCCTGGTTTCTTTGAAAAAAAAAAAAAGAATGTTAATATTAACATTAGATGTAAATCTAATAAAATTATTTTGAAATCTATCTGATAAATTCTAAAACTTATCTGATAAAAATAAAAAATTCAGCTATCAACTCGTTTTATACTATAATGAGAAGTGTAGTAAATTATCTAACCTGTACAGAAATAGATACCCGAGCATAGTAAGAAAAGTAAAGAAGTAATCCCGAGGCAATTCAAATCGTTCAAGATGATTTCTACATTCGTTTATCTTTTATCGATATCGAGACAAGAGAGAATGATTAAAACTGTGATATATCGCTATGATCTGGCTAGAGTACGGTATCTCGTTACGTGAGAATCGAATGCTCCTGACGAGTCTATAATAACTAAAAACCTAATGAGAGACTCGATCAATGATCCACTGTGACTCGGCGTCAAAGTTCGACCTGGCCGTAGCGGATGCGACGGGAAGATCGTAATCTCTGTGAAATTGGGAAAAACGAAACGCTCGTGTTGCACGACAGGTTCCGGTGCTCACGCATCGCGGATAGCGATGAGCGTAATTTATCCGATGATTTTACCTACCAGCGGCCGCACTGCCCTCTCACCCGCAATGCGGACTTAATAGAGAAAGGTTTCCATGCGTGGAAACGAGATTGAGATAACGATGATTGCTATACGATCGTGAGGGGAATCACCGCGATGAGTCGGGAGATGGACTCTAGAAAAAAGAAAAGGGACTCGATCGTGATAGCGCCTGCGGTTGGCGCTACAAGCTACTGACTTTCAGCTCCGTGTTTTGGTCCGCGTGACTCGTACGTACCGAGGAATTAAGATGCCTACCATTGATATTCGGCCGGTTAATTAAATAGCAAAATAGCGACGGTTACTTGCGAAGAGAAGCGCGTCCCGAGTGCCGCCGTCGTCGCAGTTCCACCCCGTTGAATACACAATGTGGAACTCCTCGAACGCGATAAGAAGAAAAATCGTCCGCGAGATTACGCGCGCGCGCGCAATAATTTACATATACTCGAATCGCTCGTGTGCGAGGGAGCACCGGATGCGTCGCCACGGACCACTGGCTTCGGTTGCTTTCGGTCTGCTCGTCTGTAATTAAATCTCGGCTGCCGTACTCCGGACGACTAATTAGTCCTTCCCTTCTTTCGCCCGACGTACCGACGTTTTCGAGTGGCGCGAAATGTAAGACCTCGCACGCAACTGATATACGAGTCGTTGACAAGCAAAGCGGAAAATGTTAATTAACGGTGATTACATGAGACGTGAAGTTTTGCATACCGATAAAAACTATGATATCATGCGTGTTACATGAAAATTATATTATGCCGATCTAAAGATTCGCATCGCTATAACGTAATCAATTATAAATCCTCACAAACTGACATTTGGACGAAAACAGTAAGAAATTTAAATTTAAATTTAACCTAAAAAAAATGGTATCAATTGTAACGTAAATAATAACGCGATAGTACAACAACAGTTGGGCGTTATAACAAGAATTGGACAATCACCTAAATATACTCATATGGAACTTTAAGGCAGAGCGGATTAGTATCACCCGACCTTTGACACTACCGAAAATCGTCTCCGTCGTGAAACCACATAGCATGAAAGTGTTGGTCCATGGTCGGTGAGCTCGCCTCGGGTATTAGCGACAGATGCCATACCCCGAAGAGCCAATTTAACGGTTGCCACAAAAGCGGATCGGAGCGAGAGAGCACAGAGTACGTACGTGTAGCGAGCGCAGAGAGATGCGCGAAGCGAGCAAAATGGAGAGAAGAGCGATAGTAGGGGGAACGCGTGTTACAGGCAGGGAGAAGGAGAACAGCATTAAATCTCACCCTCTTCCGACACCGCCACGTCCCACCCGACGGACCACGTCGTGTGACGTATATCGGACTCACAAAGGGCCCCGACCTGATCTGCGACCTACGGAACGGAGAGAGGAAAAAAAAAGAGAACACGCGGCTTGAGCTATACTTGCGCGTGTGTGTGTGTACACGCGTGTGCGCACGCAGGGTGAAAGACGAGAATCCGCTCTCGCAGTTGACCCACCATGGCTCGATCTTTTGTAACGTCGACGAGCCGTCGTGGTCCACGCTTGTCGCCAATGTCTTGATTCGTGAGCAACATAATAGTATACGAGGCGACAATAATTTCGAAGATGTTAAACACGTGTTTCCTGATTCTTCACGCAAAATAAGCTGGTACCTTTTAATGTTTTATATAATAACGTCTATTTATAAAGAATAGATACAAGAGATGTGATTGAATTATGATCAGTTTAGTGAAATGATTTTTTATTTCAAGTTTTTCTTCTTTTATCTCGAAAACCCAAAAATGTAAAAGTACATTCTGTTCTCAGGCTGAGTTTTCATTGTTTTTACAAAACATGATATTATCCTTTAATCTATCCATCCATTTATAAACATACGAGAGATGCCAACGAATTATGACTAGTTTATTAAAACGACGTTTCTTAATTGAAGTTTCTTCTATCTCTCGAAAACCCAGAAATGCAAGTGCATTCTCTCCTGATGACATCCATGCTTACGAAGCAAATTACTTTTTTCTGATTGTAATAAGTCGCGCACGGTTTGTAATTACTAGTATCGAGATTGTTTTGCGAAAACGACTACTGGAATCGGTCGTTTTTGAGGGACGTTCTACATGCACGCGATACATTCTTGCTGGAGACGATACACGCCCTTCTCGGATTGCCCGGCGTTGCACATGTACTCGGTGACAAACAGGAAGAAAAGGATCCGTATTATAGCGATGACAAACAGGAGGCAGAGGGTCGCCGCAGTGTGACGAATGTGGAGCTATCGGGAAAAGTCCACAACGCGGTGGCGAAATGAAAAACTGCATCGAGAATGCTGCGAAATCGTGACGATGCATAATAGCGATCGTCATCGCTTAATTTTGGATACGTAGTCCGTGTCGAATGTAAAAATGTATGCTTCCACGCCAGAATGATTATACAAATTTTTTTTTTTTCGAGAGAACGAACTTTATCACGTCATAATCAATATCAAAAGTAACTATTATGATAAAATTTTTCCTACATAAATATAAACCAGATACTCTCTTTTTTAGATAAGGCTGTAGAGGAATCACAGATCCATCGATGTAATCTTATCTGCGTGACAAGTCCATATTTCCATATTATTAAAGTTTCATAAAAACTTTATAAACAAATAATTCTCAATAAATAACAGTAATTACCGCAAGTTTGCATTTTAAAAAATGCTAGCATGAAAGATTTAACATATCTCTAATGCTAGTTTCTTATTATTGGTAAACTGTGCATGTCACGGAATATTAGAAAATTACGTGCAAGTAATCGGTATCATGAAAAAGTACATCGCCGAGAGTGCAATAGTGCTGATCTTCGGTCAATGACTGATGAAAAATTTATGCAAAACGTGGAACGACAGAACGACTTATATAGCGGTGAAAACAGCTAGTTAATATTATTAAATAATTTTTCTGCTCAAAGGAAATATTCTCGTCTTCTGTCTCTACTTTTGATTTTTATTTACTTAGAATGATTGAAGTACATATTTCGCGTACTGTTAATAAAATACGTTGAGTATACAAAATTCAGAATTGTTGATAAAAAAAAAAAATAATACTAATCGTTCGTAGAATTAGCAATAATTATTTACTCCGATGCATGTAAGAGCGATGGAGAGAAAATTATATTCGTTGGAAATTCTCGGAAGCGAATATTCGTGGATGGGATTTTACGTGAGAACGTGCGAGAGATCGTGCGAGCATAGCGGAGAGAGTTCGATTTCTCGAATTTCTTGGCGATGCCGCCGGCAGCCGGCGTGCCTCTGCCCGCCAATCGAAGCCGGCGTCCTTCGAGCGCAACGGGCCCGCGTTACGTACGAATTTAAAGGATTTCGCGCGAAATCCCCGTCCGTGGCTTGCGCGCGTGTGCACGCGGTCGAGGTGAACAGCGTATATACCGGCAGACTTCTCTCTTCGAGCACAGCTTGAGGCAGGATGAAGACGTCCAGAGCTTCGTGGCAGCTCAAGGTCTGCCACTTCTCCCTTCTCCTGAGAACCTTTGCGCTCCCTCCTGCCTCCCTCGCGCGGTGTCTTCCTCGCACTGCACTTTGTTCTTCCTCCGTCCTCTTCAACGCGACCTCCTCTGCTTTCTTCGTTTCCCCACCCCTCCTCCTCCC
>NW_017275965.1:5137884-5254916 GCF_001594065.2 Cyphomyrmex costatus | reverse complement strand
GGGGAGGATTACCAAGGAGCGAGCGAGAGGGATGTATAGAAACCCAACGGGCTGAAATAATAGGTTGCGCCTGCGCGCTCATTAACCTTTATACCCTGCCAGGCTGCGAGTACTACCAATCTTCTTCCTTTCTTCCTGCGATACATCGCGGTACACCCTGGTAGACGATACGTGTGTTTGCTTTACCATGATCGGGCACACACGGGCCGACCGACTGATAGAATCGACGGTGGGTGTGCGCGAGTTGTTTTCTTTCATGCGGATTTTATCTGAAATCGGACTTAACGGAAGAGAGAGGGTGCGCGCTTCTATTTGGTCTGTGTAAAGACAACTGGCGCGGTGAGCGTTTCCATGTGGATAATTTCGGATAATTATTCCCGCGCACACGATCTCCCGCCGCCGTATATATACGTAAATTGCGAACATTGCACAGCGCTGCGTCTAAATGCGCTCGAATCCGCGCAGATCTTCTCGTTATCGCGCGACTTTCTTAATGCTCATAAACTAGTCGTATATTATCTCGCTACGAGATCAAGCGGAAAGAAAGGTAGACGGATAGTGCAGTCAACTCTACATGCTACACGAGTGTGCACCAATTAAATATCTGTATGCCGTATCTCACACAAACGGTATTATGCAACGTTCTTCTTCAACGTTCTTGTGCGACTGCGTTTTGTTTCTTCAAGATCATCTGATGGTAATTGCTGGATCAGGCACCTGCCGACCATCTAGATTTTCTTAATCCGATCTTACCGAATCGAGTATTACTGGATGTTAATGCGGGTGCGATACGATCGCACGATACAGAAGGAGAAACGCGTGTTATGAAGCAACCGGCTGATTGCATTCGCGCTACTGCAATTGTGCTGTGTTCGCGCGACAGTAATTGTGTGCCTGGGTTTAACTTGCGATTAATTATAAAACGGATTTACCGAGGTAAACGTGTGAGAATCGCTTTTTTCGCTTAGCACGGATATTATCACGAAGCGCGCTTCTTAATCCTTCCATTAATTTCGGGAGCCTGTCCAACGTTGCTCTCTCTCTCTCTCTCTCTCTCTCTCTCTCTCTCTCTCTCTTCTACCATCTCTCTCTCTCTCTCTCTCTCTCTCTCTCTCTCTCTCTCTCTCTCTCTCTCTCGCTCTTTCTTGCTCGCGTATGGTGAATTCGGGTTAAATCTCCGTTTCAGAATTTCGATGGCGGCCGCAACGAATGAGATCACCCTACCGCGTACGCATTATGAAATATCTAAAGTGTTCATAGGGTTGCTACCGGCCAACCAACGTGTGCGTGAAGCCGAAAGCGAGAGATTACCGTTGGTAAAAATGCCGACGAGATTCGGTCGTCGGCCGTTGTCGTCATCCTCGTTGTCGTTGACCAAACGACGTGTTTACGGATTAAAACATCGCGTCTCTCTTCGCACAGCGCCGGCCTTCTCTTTGGGGGATTATGAGAATTCTGATGTTATAGCCAGGGCTTCTTATATTGTCCGTTCCCCCCCTTGACAAACGTCCAATCCCTTTGGATCAGCCGTCGAAGACACGGCTTTCACCGTATAGGGCACCGCCACAAAAAAAAAAAAGAAGAAACGAAAAGAGAGCATCCCCTAAGCTTGTCAACGAGTGAGCGAGCTCGAAAGCAAATGATCGCGAAGCGTTTTCAAAACACAAAGTGACAAATAGTCTCGAGAAAGAAAAAAAGGTATACCGACGAAAAAACCAAGTCCGCGTTAAACGGAATCATATGGATGTAAGAGGAAGCGATGTACTAGTTCTTTCTTAAGAAGAACTTCGTTCCCACTAAAGTTGATCGTGCAGATCAACCATATGGTCGCTTCTTCTATTTTTATAAAAATGAAAAATGGTTTTTCAATCGGCACTATTAACTTCAGTGGAGACGAGCTTTAGCTGCAGCTAATAATATTTTACATGCAACCTGTATAAGTATACATAAATCTTATCGGTACTTTCTTTCGTAAAAACAAGTGGCATCTTAATCAGCATAGAATCTTTATCTGAAAATCTAATAATTACACTATCGTAACGCTCGTATGTAATATGTTATCTGTATGGAGTGATCAGCATGCCATCGATCAGTTATCGATCGATCAATCTGTCGATTACTATCGAGGAATGTTTCAGGACGACCGTCTCCCGCGCGAAGACGCACGTCCGCGGCGCGTTCCACGGTGGCGAAATTCGTAACGGTTTGATCGATTCCCTTTATCTCTGGCAGCGACGAGACAAAAGGAGTCGCGCGCACGGTTGGAAGCTCCGAGAGGCAGCCTCTCTCTCTCTCTCGGGTTCGGCCATAGTCGAACTCCCGCGCCTTCACCTGACAGAGGGCCCACAGATTTATCACCGTGGACCTCTACCCGCACCAGATATCATCTCACCGCCGCCGATCTCATGTCCCGTCATACGTAATCCCGGCGCTCCGACAGCTCATCTATTTATGAGCTGACATTTCTTCCCTCCAGTACGTGCCCTTTCCCTTTCCTTCACTCGCCCACACTTCGTCCGATCCTCGACGCCCCCCGCCAGGAACAATCAGATTTTACATACGAGAAACGTAGGACGCACCCGTCCGAATCTTTTCCTCGTGACGCTTTTAGAAAGAAATAATTCTGATACAAAACATGGACGGAACGATTACGTTACTTTGTACACTCGAGCCTTATTATTGATAATCAAAACAAGCTCGTAACGTAAAACGATCCCTAAATAAATGAAATCCATAAAAAATTGCGTACTTCTCCTAATTATTGTGACTAAAACTCGAGAATCTATATACGTGAAATTTAATATTACTTAAACGACTTATAATGACACGGAATGCAGAGATACTTTAATGTTTATCACAAGTGACTGTTTGTAAAACCAGATTCGACGACAGTGTATTCGGGGAGTGAAATTTAGGTCCATGGAAAAAACGAGCCGTGTCCCTGTTAATGTGATCATTTTTCAGACAGGTTTATAGAGAGACGGTCTTATTAAGAGGAGGAAAAAATGTTCCATAGAGTATGGGGGCTTGATGACCGTTCTAATCTTGATCAAACACGAAAGTACCTATATGGAGAAGAAAATAATACATATGAGACATTCGAAACCGGATAAGTTTGGCTTGTCAGCCGTATCTATTCATCTTTTCCGATATAAAACACCGCGGTAGCCGCCAATACGTTCGTGAAAATAATGGCCATTGTAATATTCCGGAAACGAGCGGCAATGACACAATACCCACGCTGTCATAATGCGTAAAATAATATTCCATCACTTAAAGTTCACGGAAAGATACGGCGGAAGAATATCAAATCTTATTGTGAAGTATAATCATACAATTGAAAAATGGTTGTCAAATAATTAAATAGAAATTCTTATGAAACTCGATAGATATTTTCCGTAATAACAATGGAAGTAGCATGTATCGTTATGTAAATCAACTTAACACCTCTTTCCTCCCTTCCATTGGATTTTCCAACATACACCGTTCATGAGTAATGAGTCGTGATTGCTGATCGTGAAGATTTGAAGTAAGTGAATGGTGGAGTGCTACAGCCATGTTCGCGATGAAGCGGGACAGGAAGCGCGAAAGGCACGATTTTACCGCAACCTCCGTCGAGAAGAATGAAGCGCGAAAAATGTGCATTTCATTCGGTGTATTCACGCATATGTTACGCGTAATACTTTCCTTGCAAGTTTATCAATATCCCATTTCATTCTTGTCTCGTCATCATTTAAACACGACAAAGTCTCACGATTATTCCTCTTTGATTACTATATAGATAAATACGATTTTTGTATAAAGTAAACCAAGCGCCGATTGTATCGTGATGCCTATAATATTCTGAAAACCATTATAAAAATATTTATATAAAAATACCAAGTGTTATATGTATATGTATTATTTATTCGTGTTATCGCTTATTAATTCATTTACTTTACATAAACGTAAAGATACACAGAAAAAACAAAGTTGCTGAATATTTAAAAATTTAGCTAGATATAACAGATTTGAAAATAATTATGTTTAAAATTTTAATAAGATATTTAAGCTAAGTTGTTAGAATGTTAAAACCTTTCACAGCATTACTCGTTACGTTTGACTTTTCTATACGAATAATTATTTTGATAGTTGAACAAAATTAATTTTAAATCTGTATCTATTAAAATTTTTTTTTAATACTTTGGCAAACGCATTCTTTTCGTGTATTTATAAAGCAATAAAAAGGCACTCGCTTAGTTATTTTTATATGGCTTTCCAATTAATCATACGTTTTTTTACTACACACACGATTTTCACTTCGTGTTAATCGATCAACGGATCTGTCGATGGTCATCTAAGTCGCAAACTTTCCTTGCTGTCTTCCGCGTTCAATTCTTTGGATACTGCCTGTCTATCAGGTTTCAGGATGTGAATTGCCAGTCGGTAGAGATACGCTCTCACATGATGCGCGATCATCGGATGCCAACCAGCCAACGATGATAATCACGCGGATTAAACGTAGCGGATAAGGCGCCAGGTGTTCGCGTTTGAATCTTTCTCAAGACGTATCGAAGAAGATAATAACGCAAAACAATTATTGCTCATCTGACGTGATTAATACTTATCTATGTAATTAAATTAATAAGCAATCGTTTTTAAAACTGTCAGTTAAATACAATTAGTTGTATCTCAAGATCAGAAAAACAATTAATTTGCTGAGAAATTCCATATATCAATTAAATGGAAATAACTTAAGAGGAGATTATTTTTACAAATTATTAAGTACACAATACTATTCACATATATAGTATAAGTATAATTAAGTAATATATATTTATCAGTATATATATATATATATATATATTCTTTAAATTTTTAAGACGGATGCAAAAAAGTAAATATATTCTACACAGTTTTTATATCATATAAAGTATGAGCACACCACATAATTTTCCATTCTCCGACAAGATTAAATAATCTTCAGTTTAAAGTTCTAAAAAATTTGATACTCGCTCTACCCCGTAATTTGTTGAATTCGTGGCATTACAGCAGACACTTAAGTTAACGTACGTATTATTTGACAACTTATGATAGTTATTCCAGACACGGAAGTTCAGATGGCAGTCAGTCATCAAGAACGAGCCAAGTGAGCACGGAAACGCAAAACAACAGACAATCGCGCGAATAAGACGTCTGGATGTCGGATATTCGGCTATGCGAGCGAACTCACGCGTTTCTTAAACGAGTGGGGGCCAGAGAGACCGAAGGAGAAAGCCCATGCCGCGGTCGGAGAGGATCCGCGGGCCCGAAAAGAGCCGCGCGACGAACGGTGTGTGACAGCGTATAATCTCGCCTCGGCTCCGTGCCCGTCGAAATAACAGGTTCCTCTTTTCCTCGTTCGCAGCTCAAGCTCTTCCCTGCTCCTTCCTCGCTTTCCGACGCGGCCGCGTACACCGTAGGCCCGGTGTTGTGCCTCGTTCTTATCCGGTACCCGACGCACAAAGTTACGGTTTCGCGTCGGGGACATTATTAAGCTGACACCGACATCGCGTCGTACGAAACAGGCTTCGGCGAGAAGGTGGTTCGCCAGATCGAGCGCCGGGAAACCGGATCTTGAAAGTTCTCGCATGCACATGTAAACGCGGCGCTCGAGGGGACTCTAACGACGATCGCGTGGAGATACGAGCCAGTGCGAGTGAGTTTATAAAAGTTCGCCTGGAAGTTCATAACGCTCGTGTTCGCAGGTTAGCCCTCATGGCGACATGGTTGCTTTGTAAACGGTTCACAGCTTAAGTCCAGTTCGACAAACTAAGCGATAATTCTTAATCCTCGTATCACACTTTCATATCGCTGTTCGACCTTTCTGCTTTGAGCTTTATTTATTATAAAATAAAAAACGGAAGAAACATACAGAAATTTTGTCTATTATTATTCTATCATTAAATACCATTTTTGTAGTCTGAGCATTATTAATATAAAATAAATATTATTTTTGATAAAAAAAGATTTTTTCACACACACACATACATGTGTAAAAAATATTTATAAAAACTTTAAAAATTACATTGCGTTAATTAATGAAATTACTTCACACGAAAAAAAGATTTTGCTGAGGTATCTAAAAAAATTTAGGTAGATACAGATCTGAAAATAATTTTGTTGGACCATCAAAATAATTATGTAGGAAACTTAAGCATGATGGGCAACGCTGCAACAAGTTTGGACATTCCAGCAACCAGTTTGTGTAATATTATTTTCAGATCTGTATCTATTTAAATAT
This sequence comes from Cyphomyrmex costatus, assembly GCF_001594065.2. Classification (NCBI taxonomy): domain Eukaryota; kingdom Metazoa; phylum Arthropoda; class Insecta; order Hymenoptera; family Formicidae; genus Cyphomyrmex; species Cyphomyrmex costatus. The sequence continues at coordinate 5,248,654 of NW_017275965.1, read as the reverse complement.
TTAGATACTTTAGCAAAATAATTTAAAAGTTAATTTTCAAGTAATTAAAATGTTTTTTTCCATGCAGAATTAAGAATCCTGCTGAGAATATGCCGTGTATATATGTTTCCTCTGGAAATTTTAAAAGAACGTACGTCAAGAATCAATTGTGTAGATAGCGAAAGTATAATGACAGTCACGACTAACGTTATTATTTATCATTTGCGAACCTGCGCGGACAAGAGTTGCGCAACTTTTGATTAAGACCGCAAACGCGGTGCTAAATGTTCCACGCGCATTGATCCCATATTTCATGAATCAATTTCTCCATTTAACCAGCGCGATGCGAACAGAACCGACCAACCGCTACCACGCCGCGCCGGCGATCCTCAAGAGAAATCCGACCGCTTGAAAAATGACGTTTCGCTCGGCTAACTTCGCCGTCGAGGGGCAGACTCAAAACTATCCGGCCGACTGCGGCCGGTAGTGTATCGGTAGCTTTGAACCGGTTATGGCCGCCGATTGCGACTCGCCGGAAACTGAAATGACCGCGACGTTGTATATACATTAGACAAATATACACTGTATCTCAAATACGCATACGCGCGTGTCATTGCTCTTTCTCTCACACTGTCTCTCTTACTAGAGAACGACGGCGGTTTCATCATGACGACGATGATATCGCGCGCCACATCGATCCGCATGAATACCAAAGAATCAATCACCGTGCCGATCGGTGGTGCCGATAGGAGAACGTTGCACGATCGCGATTTGCATCGGCGGTCCGCAGCATTGAAATCATAATAATAGGCTGGACCATTCTTATCGCGCACCGAATGGGATAAAGATGTCTTTAAGCATTCTTCTGCGCTGGCTCGCTCCCCGGCATTATAACCTCGGAAACGCGAATCGTTGCATCGTTCCACATGCGTGCGCCTGGTTACGAAACGATACAGAACACAAACGGGCGGGAGAAGAAAAATACTTAAAAATATTAAAGCACGCGCCGCAAATCGCACTATTAAAGTAAATTTTATCACTTAATCAATAAAGTCTATTTTATTATGTAAAACTGTAACCCCGAAAATTTCGTATAAACTTTTAGACAATGATCAAAGTACTAACCACAATTATTTAGTTATGAATTTTTAATTTTTGTATAGGATATAGCAAACGAATTCGTTACAAGAGAAATAAAAATTATAATAAACAAAATTACACGATATAAATTCGAAAGCAAAATAAAGGATAATTCTATTATCAAATTCCAATAGAACACCTGGTGCGGAACATTGCCGTTTCTGAGCGCAAGCCTAAAAGCTGGCGCTTGGCTCGGTTCTGGACCGCATTCTTTGACGCAAGAGATGCACAGTCATTCAGAGCGGTTCACTGTCAACGTCGAAACACCACAATTTCCGACGATGATAGGGAACCAACCACCTGCACGAGACGGTGTTTGTCCGCGGCTTCAATATCCTACGGTCAATTAAGTGGCCATTGTGCCATTTGAATGCATTCTTATGTGTGCGACAAATATTAAATTATCTGAAGAGGAAGAGGCTTCTCAAAGATTGGACACGCACAGTTTTCGAAAAATCGATACAATATATTCAATTATGTATGCGAATGGAAATTCCAAGTGCTCTTATACAGTGATTACAAGGTACGGAGATAATGTGATATATCAGTGCATCTAAGCTTTTTGCTCGAGGTGAATTGCTTCTCGTCGATTTAATCCGATACAACGGATATCGTTAACTAGTACTTTTCTAATATCTTTCCTGATCAAAAATAAAAATCCACGCGTAAGTCGCGAATGTAATGAGAATGGCGTTTTACGCTTCTGTTATACTCTCCTCTTATATTCGATTTAGGTTTTTTATTTTCGCCAGGAGCGGGGGAGGAGGGGGATTAGCGATAATACATTTAAATATTACCATCTCTCCTGGATGTGAATATCTGAACTACAACGTCTATTCCGAGCTGCAATTATTCGCAACTCGGTAGCAATCTCGCGCGCATCTCGGGTACGATTGCGACCCCGTATGGTAATCGTTACTCGGATGCCACGACGCAGATCGTTGGATCGCCGCTCCTAGCTAGGGATATACTGCCGACCTTAACCTCCACATGATATACACCGCGTCTCTCAGTACGCATGCACGTGTATATTGTATCCTATCTCCCAATCGGGTAGATACCGTATAGGAAATTAAAATTACGCGGCCCCAGTGAATACGATACATCCTTACATTCCAGTAAAAGTGTCTATACGTAAATCAATTTGTCACGCAGTACTGCGGAATTCTATCGTTTTCAGCGAAATCGTAGAATAACTCAGAATACATTTATTCATGCCTGACGCATAATCTCCCTTCGAAGCGGGGTTCCCCTAACCGATGCGTATATTCTTAAACCCGATAACACCTCGGCAAAGCAAGCGTTATAATTCTGAAATATTCCGCCGCTAAATGTGTGTTTCGGTTTAATCTCTTAATTCGAGCAACCGATAATTTTTAGCGTTCCATCTCGCCTGTCGTGGATAATATAGCCAACGATCAATCAGCCACCGATCTTACGCGCTTACTGGACTCGGCCTAGTCATTTGAAGATGTCCGCACCCCGTCGTCCTAGCTCGTCGTCATAGCAGACTTCAGGATCATGAGATATAATCACAGGAGGGATCGTCCAACGTTATAAACAGCATAGCGTCACGCGAGCGCACGAGTTAACGCCGCTAAAGTCTACTCCGTGAGGGTCGATCACAAAGAAAACGGAGAAGAAGAAGAAGAAGAAGAACAAAAATAAGAAGACAAAGATAAAGAGTAGTTGGAAGGAGTTTAAAGAATACAGCGGCAAAGGAAACTGTGTAAAGCAGGCGGTCACGAGAAAAACCACAGATCTCTTGTCTTCGGGTTCGCCGAGAGACGAACGGACGTATAATCTTCACAAGATAAAGAGAGATAGGGTGGTAGGGCAGCAGGAGAAGTTGGGAAGGAGAAAGAGAAAGAGAGAGAGAGAGAGAGATTCTCGTGGTCACGATGAGGGTGGGGGCAAGGTGGATCGTGGATTGAGTCATTATGCTTGCTCGGAGGAGACCACAGGCCTTGATGCGGGAACGGCTGCCATCGACTCGTGAAAGGAAACCGACCGGATGATTCAACGCGTACAGACAGACTAAGTAGTCGCGGTGTCTACTATATACTGCTCTCGGTGTTCTTCCCTCATTCAGTTCAGCGTCGTTGTTTCCTCTCCTGGCTATTTCTGCTTCTACAATCGGTCTCGGTCAGATGGACGAAGATAAGTCATAGAACGTTCATCAAGTTCGATCGCGGATGCACGCGAGAGAGTTTGAAGCGAAAGACGAAGATAAACGAGATCCTCGATCCCACGTTAACTCATTATCGGCAAGTTCTGTGCTCGCTCTCCTAGAAAATTAATGGGACAGCGGATTCGCATGCGCCATCATATTTCTTTCGCTCTTCTACATTCGGATTTATTGTTCCTATTACAATCAATTTCTACTTTCCTCTTGAAATAATAATCTCCTTATTTTAGCACAATAAATATTTTATTGATAAAATAAATAATTTTCTTTTGACCTCTATATCTTTAAAGATCTTTTTTCTTCAATTTTATTCTATCTCGGTCAATGAAAGTCTATGACGATTTAACATTGTTGTTTCACTATCACACGTGTCGGTTTTCAGGTACACTAACATTATTTATCCGATGAAAGAGAAGTTCTCGCGTCACACGACGTCACTAACATCAGCACGTACCATAATATTATGACATCAGACCAGTCCTGACTGGTTTAGTACCAATGCTATTACCGGGGCTAATCCGCCACCGGATTTTATCTCGTCCCCAATATCAATACAAACCAAATGAGAACAAGATTTTAACGCGAGTCGCTATGGAGAAGAAAGGTAAGAAGTACAAACTAGAAGAAACAGGTTCGGAAAACCGCAGGTACGTCCCTGTGAGAAGTCAATAAAACCCGTAGATCCTGTTGGCCGTTTTAGATCGATCACCCGGTTCTTAGGGAGGACTAAAGTATCTTTTGACAAGTCATTTTTATCCGTTCGCTTCAATCTTTTCAAAACAAGAAAGCGAACGAAATAGATTTCGACGTTGATTATGGTTTTATCTATCTCGAGTCATAAAAGCAGAAATTAACTTCAGACTTCAGAAATTAAAATCTAATCTCCTTGAGATAATAATCGATATATAATAATGAAATTGCAATGAAAAATATTCTCACAAAAGTCACAAGTCTATTTGTGTTTTAATATCATTGTCGCATCAAATCTCTTTCTCTCTCTCTCTCTCTCTCTCTCGCCGAAAAAAAAGAATACAAATCAATTATATAAAAAATTTTTAACAAGAATTATAAAAGTTAAACACTTAATCAATGATGCCTATAAGAAACTTAATACGAGTAAGAGATGAAATAAATTCTTTTATTTGACGAACATATATTTATTATAGGCGCTTGTAACTGTTTATAGGATTAAAAGTAATTAATAAAAGGAAAAAATCTGTTTTCTATTTTATGCAAATAAATAACCTTAGTCGCGAGTAGATAATTAAATAATTTAGCACGCACCAAGTATACATGTAGTTATTAAATTTCTAAGTAATAATACGCGTCTTCTATTAGCATTTCGTGCGTGAATAACTAGGAGAAGGTAAATATAGTGACACAAACATATAATAAAGTCACTTGATTAAAGAGCTTTCGCAAATCGCATTTTACTGGCGAGAGGAGGATAAGCATTAAAGGTCCGTCGTGTCCTGGCGTAATCACGAGCGTTAATATTCTTCGCGCGTGCGTGCGTACACGCGCGAGTACTCCTACGTGTCGACTGCGGCGCGGTTCGATAAAAAGTCGCTCGGGTGTGAAAATCATCATCGCCGTTGTCTTCGTAACGACGTGGAACGCATCGAAGAAAAATGTACGGTCAGCTGAAATATACTCTGAGAAGTTCATTAGCTCTCTTAATGCGTGAGGGTGTTGCGTGCTATTGCGTGGCACGCGTGGGGTCGCGGCACACGGCGAACAGCGGGAGATGGTAATTTGCGGCGTAATTTAAAGGAGACTTCATATACTTTCACGGGCATTACGAACGCTCCACTTGCGATTCGCGTAACCGCACGTTCACGTATCGCGACCCTCGCACATACGAAAGTGCGTATACGCAACGCGGAACCGATCTTTATAATCTTGTCGCATTTGTCTGTCCGTTTAAATTGCCCTCTCAATTATCGGGCGTGTTAGGTATATTCGCTAAATCACCGATAATAACAATGCATGTGCATTGGAAACGTATAACTCTTCGCGAAATTGTATATTGCGTATGGCATCGGTTTCGCAAGTGTCCATTACTCGTTCCGTAACTTTATAGTAGTTTCGTATACGATTTAGAAAGAACTCGATTAAACCGGTAACTTTATGTCTTATTTAGCTTTATCAAAACTCCAACTATTTAATAAAGAAATACGATATGCAAATGCTACATGACACTTCAGATAGATACCATGATTATATAATTGAAACCAATTCCTATTGATTACACTCATATGTATCGTACAACCAAATGTGCTTTGCATACCTATATCTTTACAACGTATAACAGAAAAGATAAAAGTATGAAAAAGCATTATATTTTTAGTTTATACAAATTATAAAATTGCCTTGCGCAAATTTAAAATTTCTATATTTTTTTAAAAAGAATCACATTTTTCACAGTCTCATATTTTCAATTTCTTATCCCGGCCAGTACTCCGATTCTGTAACTTTTAACGACAGTTCGTTACGCTGTCGTTGTGCAGTTTTTTTATCATATATATCTACGCAACGGCAACAATATCGAATAGTTAGTTATAAGAGTTACAGAATCGAGTACAGATCTCACATTTCTATCTTTTTACGATAAGATATAGATAAATACTAAAGTATATATACCGCTACATCAGGCTGCAATTAAGCCGAAATGAGATTGCCCCTCGCGAGGAAGAAAGTACCATGTCACGATCGCGTTTGTGCCTTTCCGAACATCAGAATTGAAGAATTTACGAGTCCGTTGAGCGAGCAGGCATTTACCCTCCGCTTCCTCCTGGCCGCACGTCACGTCTCATGCTCTCTCGCGGTTCCGTTCGACCGGTCGGTCGAATTTCGTAGCTTCACGTCGCACCGCCTCTCGTCTCCTTTCGGCCGTACGTCCATCCACGCGGATTCAATGTCCATGCAAAGCAAACGGCGGCCCCGGCACGGCTGTCAATTATCCGTTATATACGGCCCTGGACCTCGAACCCATCTTTAACGACCTCTCAAACTTAGCGAGAGGGGAAAAGAGGGAAAGGAAGAGTAGAAGGAGAATGATGGGACACGTCCTCCCGCCTTGCGCCAAGAAGCGCCGAAAATTCACGGGGGCCACGAAGATCGCGAAACAACGTCAGTGACGACGACGGAGAGAACGGAATCGAAGACGAAGAGACGACGTGAGATGGACCAGGGAGGATCTTTCCAAGAATCATTTGATATTCCAAAACGTTCCCGCCACGTAGAGCTCATGGGATATTCTTCTCCTTTTGTCTTTGTCTCGAGGAGAGCAGATTCACCAACGAATAGCGTGCTGTGTTATACTTCACCGCCAAATGTGTCAGAATTGCAAATACGTGCGGTCCGACGAAACACGTCGAGAGGCGGCGGCAGCGACTCGATAGAAACGGGGCGCGAATTCCGCGGTGCGAGCTCTAAGATATATTCGAAGACGACAGATGGAAAGACAGACGAAGAATGTCGGTAGGGGGATGCGAAAAGAGCCATAGAGACAATGGTGTGAATCGCAACCGAAATGTCGGAAGAATCTTGGTCTACTTTAACATGGAAATTTGAAACAATCCCTATAATTTTAGTCACATTCTGGATGTCGGCCCTTTGAATTCGACGTTTCCTATATATTCCCATCGCGTAAAAGTTATGTTTCAATCGTCGTGAGTAATATTCGTGCAAACATTTATATGCTAATTGCGTGTTATATCTATTAATTTTAATACTTTGATTTTATCCTAATTTTCAAACAGTTTATGTTGTACGATGATAATTTTAATCGAATAAAAAAGAATATTTTTATCGATCATAAATACACACGTAAATAATTTCGATAATATACCTATATGGTGAACAAAGGCAATTGTTCATATTCACGATAACGCACGAATTCGCGTTAGAACACAAAGCTCGAGTTAACGAATCTTTTAAAGGGTTGAGTCATGCTTGTCCAGAAAGAACAGAGTAGTTGAACAGGATGTTAAAGTTAACAAGTATAAGGCTTCATCCCTTTGCGCTCGTAAACGCCAACGCCTCGTAATTATAACGAGATGTTTCCTTCGAATATAACGAGCGCAGCTGATGAGATCAGAAAGTGATAGCTCGAATAGCTAGCACTTTGGATCAGTCCTTGTTAAAGGCATGCATCAAACGTCGCAAATTAATGGAACAGTCCTTATTTTTTAACATTCAATTAGCTACGAACGTGGATATATTTATAAAATATTTGTGTACGTCGTATAGGAAGTATTATCGTATATCTAACGAATCGTTTAGTCGTAAACGTGACTATCGCGAACAAAAATGTAAACTGGTTCTTGTGTCACTAACCTTAAATCTGAAGCGGTCACAACGTCGAGATTGACTACGGTCTTCGGCTATGACTCTCCTCTTCACAGTCAATCTGGAAAGATAATATACACGACACTTTAATTTTGGCCTTGAATCCAAACGATGCAAATGCGCACAGATAATGCAGTATCACACAAAAAATTTATGACGCCACGTTAAAAATCCGGAAAGGATAATCGCGTGTGACAGTTTGCTGATTCTTTACTGTCTCAAAATATTGTTTAACGTACAGGATGATCAAAATATTATATAAGTCGTACATATTAAATAACAGTGTTCAATAATTAAATGTATTGACGTTATTAATAAAAAACGAAATGAGTTAGAAGTAATTATTAATGCTGGAAGAAAAATTTTACCAAGTATACAATATAAAAAAAAAAATAAAGATGAGAGATATAAGGCAAGGTCTTTCCAATATCGTTCGTCATTACGTGGGCATAATCTTTCGTCTCTTTTCTCGATACTAAATTGCGATATACTCACTCAAGTGAGCGGATGTGCTCACTTGAAAAATTGACTCTACCTGGATGGCCCCGCGCACGCCGCGGATAAGATTGCCTTCGTAATTTCTCCATGGCTGGCCTCTACAAGCCGCGCTTCTTTAAAAGCACCACGCGATTGAACGCGCGCCTCGCCGATCCGCCGAAGGTGCGTCGCCGGCCGGATAATGGCTTATTAACAAAGCGTTGCCGAGGAACGCGGGGAAGTGACAGAGAGGCCTTGACGAGAATCGTACGAAGGAATCGAAAAGAGAGACGGAGAGAATGCGAGAATCCTGACGCCGGGAGTCGAGTCACGGGTTACTTCGACGCCTTCGTAGAAAGGGTCCCAACACAACGGGGCTTTAATTACGCCGATATCACGGTAATTAAGCCGATCAATGCGTGCTATTGTGCGCCAAGCGGAGAGCCTCAGTGCTTCACCCGGGTTCCTATCCGCAATCCCGACCACGAGCCTCCTCCGCACGCTACAAAAGCATCCCACCTTCCGTGGGGATACAAGGACGCATCCTGCCTGCAGTCGAATCTTCACCGCGACCACCTCACCGCCGTGGAAAAGCCACGACAAAGAACGGGGAGGAGAATAAACACAGTGACTCTCCCAATCCCGTCGATGATACGCAAACCGTTGGGCCTTCTACCTACCGGTGACGCGAACATCGGACATGAAGAACCACTCGAATGGATCCCTTCATGGGGAGATTATTTCGTTCGATCGTTCGATCAGATCCGAAGCTGATGGAATTCAATGGAGAGGAACGCTTCGCGAGGCATTGTTTCTATGCTTCTCAATCTTTTTAATCCTTTAAAGCGTGACGACCGAACACGAAAATCATTCGATATCTTTAATGCATCGTACTTAATAGCGGTCGTTATATTTTGCAGATAGATTTAAAAGATTCTTAAAGTGATGTGGAATTATCAATATTACGCAGATTAGGAAGTTCTTTAAATTGTCTACATAATGTACAAACTGTAAAATCATTTTTTACACAATTAAAATATAAAAAAAAATGCAAGATGATCGATTTAAGAAAATTGAAAAAAATTATATTTAGTATTATTATAATTTTTTAATTTTTTTTGCATTTTTAAATATATATTTCAATGTAATGTTCTTGTATTCAATTGATATACTTCATTTTCATCTCATTATTATATGCAACTTTCTTGTTAAAGAAATATAAATTAGGATTGAAATATATTAGTTTTAACATTACATTTTTTTCTTTTTGGAAAACTTATTTAGTACGCTTCATTAAGAAGAAAGTTGCTTATCTATAGTAATTTGTAAAAGCACATTAAAAGCACCGTAATATTTCGTTCCTTCATGACGAGCTACATTTATCTCTAATACTAATCTCTAAAATCACGAATGTATCATTCCGTTTGAATATCTGATTGCGCATCTTAGATTGATATGCGGTTCACATGAAACACGTTGGAATGCCTCATGGCAATGGATGGATAAAGTCATTAATTCAAAGTTGCATGCGATCCCCATTTGCAAAAAAATATCTACATTTTTAAGTAAGCATACTGCAATTATGGTAATCAAAAAAGAAAGTCATACGTTCGAATATTTCTGTACTTCAATCATTATGATTACAACACGATCGAAAATATCAGCACGGAAAGTTTGCGAATAATCATTCGCTACTTATCGACTCGTAAATTGTTCATTAAATTCCTATCTTATAGCATGGAATTTTGCTTTACGAAATCATCGTCTTTCAAAGTAATCATTGACGATCTACGCATATCTAAATATATTTTTTTTCATGCTATACACAGTTACAGTATTTCTCGATTTTCTTGATCATCTCATATTTACCACATGCGTGATTACGTTATGATCTCAGATGCACATTTATTTCTTACGGAAAGAATACGTATACATACACTTTAGATATTTTTAAATAAATAAATATGTTAAATGATATACATATAGGCTTCCACCTTATGTACGCCACATTGAAATAAACTTATTCTAAAATAAAGACTTTCTTTTTATCTTCTTTTTATTGCTTAGCAATTTAGAGCTAGATATTTATATTTTGAGTTAATAAATTATTTTGAATTGTGATATTAAATCATATACATATATGATTCTTTATATGACCTATTTTCTTTTTATTAAACTTATTCTTATCAAACAGCATACATTGTCCTACCTTTCGATAAGTTTTAGTTTACTCGCTCCCTTTTTCATCTATTAATAATTAGTTAAATATCACATAATCTGAATTAATTTATATCAAAAATAAAGAAACCCGTATGTGTTTGTAATTCTCGTTATCTCCTACTCGTTCAAAAATTTTCGAGAGTATGTTTATTATATTTACATAATTTATTTCCTTAATTAGCGTATGGACGTCTAGTTGCTGTGTAGTTTATAAGTCTCTTCATTAAATTTTTGTACAAGACGCAGGAAGAGATTTAAAAGAGCGAGAGAAAGAAAGAAGGCGCGTTTGTTTGCTACTGCCTATACAGTTTTTCAATGTTTGTCGTAAGAGTTAGGACACTGAACATCTCTTTGCAAAGACCCGCTTCATCCGGTGTTCCCCACTGTTTCAAGTAAGAAAAATGTTCAGAAATGCGCCGACTTTGTTCCTCACTTTTTGATTTTAACGTCTGTTTGTCCCACCATTTCCTGAAACATGTACCAGAGAGGACAGACTTGATGCGTTCGATTCTTTTTTCAGAACTCGTACAGAGATATGGGGGTTCCATTAGTCGTGTTTACTTGGGACTGTCAGAGCACATTGAGAGACATATAGACTAGCAAAATATAAACCACGCTATATGTAATAATAGATTACGTACAGCAATTTATTTTATAGAATTGATAGATATGATTAGAAACATTGTAAAATTTCCAAAAATTACATATTATTAAATATAATTAAAAAAACAGAAACTTTTTTATAGAATTGAAATATCTACGTGAAAATAATTTCTCAAACGTCTATTTAATATTATTTAAATTAAAGAAACGTATGATGTTATAACATAAATATATGTCTGTCTAACTACGTATGTGTGAAAATATATCGTACATTACAAATATATCGTATAATTACAAGATCTTTATGTCCAATCAAAGATAATTTTTCATTAAAATCGAAAGAATAAGAAACACAGTTCGTACGTCTTTAAACATGTTTTAATATTATGTGAATTTGTATTGACCAATTGTATTATTTTTAGGTCACAGTCACCGGTTCAACTACGACAAGTACGAACACAGTCCACCCTAGTGTAAACGATATGGACTGGTTCGCCGGTGTCGCCGAGGAAGATTTATTGTATTATACCGGTGTCGGTAACGACGTCGACTCCTTGTGGGCTGTTATTGGGAGTTTTGTACCGCCGCCACCTAGACCACCTTATCTACCCGAAGAGAGTATCGCCACCGATGGGCTTACCACCTGCGATTTGTGTTCGTGGGCATGGAGAAACGATAGGCATTCTTTTTCTTTGGACGGCACTCTTGGTAAGTTTTACATTTCTCGTATAGTATTAGAGTGCTATCATTTTTCTTTGTTCAGAGGAATGTACTAGTTAATTTTAATTTAACTTTACTATATACAAATATAAGCAAAAGCAGGAAAATTTAACGTGTGAAATCCGCTCTCATAAAAACTAGTATATAGAAAAATATATAAAATAAAATTATTTTTTCAAAAATATAAGTCCTGTGACACTAAGATTAAAACATTCATGAGTAAAAAGCCACGAGAAATTAATCCTTTTTACAAAATCAAACTATTGATATTAAATAAAATTTCAACACTCAAAAAATAAGTACGTTTAATTTCTCATTCTGTGTTATGCCGTTAACTTTCAAATATTGGATTTTGTTCAAACGCTTTAATTGCTCCATATTAAGTCACTCGAACGCAATTCAAGGAGTTTCAATCGAGCACGAGTAGAAGTACTATTAAAATATGTTCGCTTCAAGTAATACGACGTTCATCATTTGCTAAGCTCTGTCAGTTTTTCTTGTCATCACTTCAGCTAGTAGTTCTCGAAAGACGACGAGTGTTCTTTCGAGCCATACATCTGTCCACATCAGGACCGAGGGTTATTCCTCGTACACACACTCGACTATGTTTGCAACGTATTTATTCGTCAAACAGCTTTTCCAGTCTAGTACGTGCTTCAGGATTTGGGAAGATCCCTCTCGAACAAACGTCAACGAAGGTTCATTGTAACGAAGCTGTGAAATTCTTTTTCCTCTAGAAACTCTAATGAAGGGTTCAGATTCCCTTCTAATTATCATTAAGCCGTACAGTAAATTATTATTTCATATATTGTTCTAATATAGTTTCATTTAAAAAAAAGGATAAATATATAATAAATTAAACTAAGTCTTTTTATTGAAAAGTTGAACGTTAATTACATAATCACTGTGATAAATTTTTTAAATTTTACAAGAATATCTACACATGTTACGATTCAGCTTGTGACCTTTTTAAAGATCTTTATTTCTCACTCTATCTACTGCGCGCAGGAAGTTACACACGAAGATTTTCATTATTCCAAATTGCTCCAAATCAAGGGTTGGACACAGGATAAATATCGGTGCGATGATGAGAGAGATCATTATTACAAGCACACGAGGTGATGGTCGTAAGCACGTTCATTAAACGTAATGATTAGTGATGCAAAGGTGGCGCACACAACGTATATTCGTCACGTTTTTTATCTTTCCTGCCGTGATTTTTGTCATATCTTAATTATGAGAGTGCAAAATGCATTTAATATACAGTTTTACATAATGATAGATAATATTATTTTCTCATGTATAATTACATGCTAAAAGAAACATAAAATGATAATGCTGTTATACAAGAGACAGAGACAAATTGAAAAATATTAAAACCGCAGTAGATATTATAGAAGATTGCCACGCACAACGTCGTTAAAAACTTCATGCTGTATTTTCTTATCTTTTCTTATTCACTTTTTATCTCTCATCTGTATTAGTTAACATTAATTATTGTAACAGACATTGTCGCTAAAATTGTTTCCCTTTTTTATAGCGAAGACACGGACGCCCCCTAAATACTATATTATTTATGCAGTAATAAAATATTTTTTCTTCTTGACTTTAAAATGAAGGAAATTGATCACAAAATATGAATGAGTGCATTGCAACGATAACAATTGTCGACTATACAAAAGAATTCGCCAGACCTCCCTATACGTTTCCTATCGTAACGTGTAAACCGTAAGGGATAATTCTCGAATGTTTTCCCCCAACGTAGGCCGACCTTCACATCCGGTTGATGTGCCCCGACCAATCAGAAACACGCCGGTCCCGCTCTCATGGTTCTTTCTTTCGGGATCGGTGTTCGCACGTACGCACGAAACATACGCAAGTTTCTGCATCATGACACGCGGTGCTTCCCCACTCCTTCGGTGGGCCTCTTCAGGGGCCTCGCCCCTATCCTCTTCCGCCCCGCGGACCCCGTCGTCCGGGCACGCATTATCGCCATTACCATGAATTCCCGCAGTTATTACGCCTCTGTTGCACCGCCACCAAAATGGCGGCTGGGTGCATCCTACCGTGCGAGGTGGACGCACTCTTCGTTTGCTCCTCTTTTTATTGTGGCGCCTGCGCTGCCGGCATGTCGTGCTACGTTATACCGCTCGACAATTAACGTCGAGAATGGCGGCGGTCCACGGTGGGGATAATTGACCCTGTCAGGACTATGACAGCACTTTTACACTGTTGCATGATTCGATGGGTCGATCTCTTCTCCTACTTTATATTTTCTATCGGATAACTGTAGCACGTATTTCCGGTCGCGCGATGAAAGAGCCGAGGTTTTAAATTCGAATCTAATCCCCCTTGATCGCTTAAGCCTTTGTTTCCGACGATAAAGTCGCCTCTTGCAAGATCAATCATAATATACCATGGATATTCTCTATGTGTGAATAGAGCACGTATATAGTGTAACCATTTATAAACTTTGAATGAAAGCTGTTAGTCATTACGTCATCGTCATACCAATTAAATCTTAATTACTATCATGTTATAACTTGTTCTAAAACTTGAGAAAAAAATTTTCTCATTCTATTATCTTCATAAAAGCACGCGTCATGTATTACGTGGTTTACGAGAAACGTGTTTCGACGCGCGACTCGACGTCCTCGTCGCCAAATCGTGTACAAAGTATGGCGCACGAGTGGAACCCGGCGATAAATAAAGAAAATAGAACCGGAGCAAGAGAGCGGTGGATCAGGGGCTTCAAGGAGGCTGGCAACGGCGGTAATCATCGCGTCACTTCCCATCCTTCACGACGTAATAATTACGAGATCGCGCCTCTTACTCTCGACGTGATGCTGCAGGCCCGTGCTTGTCGACGAGGAAAGACAACGAGAGAGGCGGGGAGACCGAGACCAAAGAAAACAGAGGAGAGAGAGAGCGGACTTAATGCGAGCTTGCGAGTATCTTTCGGTCTTTTGCCTCGTGTCGACGTAGGCCGCACGATTCGGCGTGACTTCAACAGCGAGCAATAACTCGTACATTTCGCACTCGAAGATCTGCGCGAAGGTTCGTTAAAGCTCGACGAGGGTGGCATTTATTATGGACGACGAGTAAAAATTTCACACGGAGAACCAGTAAGAGATTCGCAAATAGAACAAAAGGTGATTAATTATTGTACCCTCAAGGAATGTTCCTGTCAAGGAAGTGTGTTAAGTTAACAAAGAAAAATAGTTCGTGCACTTATTAAGTTTTCAAGTGCGCATTAGTAAACGTTAAATTTAATTTAGAAAAAATAAAAAAAACTGTATAAATTTAAATTTTATTTCATTCTTACAATCTTTTGATGTCTTGAAAGTTCCTACTTAATTAATAAAAATGTTAAAAAATGTTTCATTCTTAATTCACTTGTAATTTGATTATATGTATATATTTATATTATAAATTAAATTAGAGATTTAATTATTATGTAGGTTAATATTTCTAGAGAATTTCAAAATTTTTATCATTTTTTTTAAATAAAAAGATCAATAAATTAAAGATAAATGTACTTGCTCATTTTTTACCATAAAATCTTTTATGGCATTTTTATTTAATACATTCGTAAAAATAAGTTTATAAAAAACCTTTTTGATCGACGTTGAAATAAACACCGAAAAAATAAACTTCTATACGTTTAATACTTTTGTAAGCACATACTGTTGTCTAGCTGACTCTAGTATTTGTCTTTTATTATGTTAGAAATTTCATGTTCTAAAGTAGTTAATCTCAGCGCTTTGTGTTGGAATATAAGTAAATCGATTTAATAATGCGCGACGCATAACGGTGCGTGTATAAATTGCCAGACATTAATTTGTACCACGACATTAAGCAAAGCGAACTACGCTACACAAAGCGACCAGTCTTGATTCCCAAAGAAACAAGAAATAATGATCATAAAGTTATACGATATGCAAATCATTCTCGTTCAAATAATTCCGGTCTCTAGGTTAAATTAAAACATTAATAATTGCATTAATTATAACGGGCAACAATTGAGCTATTCAGAATAAATCGATATCTTCATTGATTTATCCGATAGATAGAATTAAACTTCTCTTTAATATATATAACTCGAAATATAAAATCCTCCTTTAAATAATAAAAAATCGTACGTCTAATTCACGCTATATGGCTGCGAGCACGTTTTACTATTTCCACGGTACGATAACCAGCAGGTAGCCGTACTCTCTCGTATATATCCGTACTGGACTGATGTTATCTCGTTGCGTATACGCCTGGACCAAGGGAACGTAACGAGGCCTCTCTTAGTTCAACGGTAAGCATCTCTTCCGTTCCCTCTTCTTCTTCACCGCGTTTCTCTTGCTCCTCTCTATATCTTCCTTTTTCGACGAGCCACAGTGTCGGACATTCGTTGCGACGAAAGTAAGCACCTTCGCGCCTATATATCGCGCGCGGTACCGACGAATGCAAACGAGAACGAGTAGCGAGGGTGGCCTGTGCGCGCGAGCGAAAATTTCATATGAGGTAACTCTCGAGTCCCACCTTTCCGCCTCTTTTATGTGCCCCCGAGCCGTACACTTTTAATCTAAAAGTCGATCTCACCCACGTAGATTTATTGCCAAGACCCCCTCCCCTAGCGAAGCTGTGTTCGAATGATGCGTAGGCTATCACTCGTGCTTCGATTACGAGCATGTGAATTTAACTTTGTTACGTCATTTCATGTGGAATAAAATATTTTTTAATTAAAAGAAAATCCAAAAATATGATAAAAATATGTCAGATTAATCGATGTGTAATCGCTTCTTGAGGAAAAGATTTGTTATAGTTGCAGAAATTTTTATGACGACTATTTTATTATTGCGACAAACATGTTAAATATTGATGTTTAGATGCACAGTTAGTGATATATGGATATATAAATGTATGTTAAAAAATAGATAATAATGTTTTAAATAATTATGTATATCATGTGCGTACTTTCTTCTTCAAACTGAAATTTACAGATGTTGTTTCGTTTAATTCTCAATGCAGAAATATTATTTTTGTGTTTTAATTTATGCGATTTTTTGATAAATAAAGATAAAGACTCGTGTATTTCTTAAAAAAATATTTTGTACAAAAGGAAGCAATAAGAAAAGAGCTCCGTGAAACAAGCGAAATGATATAATACTCAATTCCTGTAATAGGATAAGTGATTTCATAATTAACGTAATATTTAAACGCGTCCATAAAGTTTCTCGATTGTGTCGCCGGTATGAATACACAAGTAGACTTTCGTCCGGCCGATGACGGATATGAAAAATGATTCGCGATCTCGCGGAGAGGCACGTATGAATTATCGCGGGCTCACTAATGCCATCAGATAGCTGTCATGAAAGCGGAGAAATTACACAGGAAGAGAGGCTAAGACTGGTGAGCGTATTAATCGTGCATTTTAGTGGATAATTAATTCAACTCCAAAGAGCCATGAGTTAATTATATGTAAATAAAGATCGCTGGCGTAGATAGGCAAATCATCAATCTTACGAGATGCGGTCGGCGTACTGCTATGTTCGCCGGCACACACGTGAATTATAGAAAACGGTAAATTGGATAATGGTACGTTTATTACCGAGATAGTGCATTGCACATCGATGCCCACGCGCGAGCTCGTGGCATGTATCGCACAATTTTGCTGCAACGATCGAGCGCGCCGCTTAACGATGATTGGTACGGAGTTAATTATCGTGTCCTCTGTGTTATCTCTCTTTGACAGTTTCTTCGTACAAATTACTCAAAGATTACGCAACGAAGTTTACTTTATAATAGTGCATATTAATCACAACTACGAAGCTGTCGTAATCTACGTAATGCCGCGACGATAGCCAGGACGCGGTAATTAGTGAGTCTCACGGTACACTAGTGCGCTAACGTTTTCATTAAAGTAGCGAGCAAGGTTTATGACATTTCACTTAACCTGCGATATCTCACGCTGCTTGATTATATTTCGTGATTACACGATTCGCGTTACGAAGTTCGTTGTTGCAATCTCTTTTTGACGCATCGCGAATGGCATGCCAATGAAATCTATTATTCATCTGTTCTTTATCGATTAACACTCTGAATCAATGCAGTAAGTTGAAGTGAAACAAAAAAATACGCTTCACTTTAATTTATTGCACCTTATGCACCAGTTCAGAGAATTCGCCGATAAAGAAGCGTTCGTGGCTCGGCAAGAAGAAATAATCGACGTCGCCACAAATTAAAATATTCATGCATTCCAGTATCCATTACTTAGTAACAAATTTATCATGGTGTAAAGATCGCAGTATTTTGCATAATGTATAATGCGTAAGAAAAATATCAACCAAATTATAAAGCACCAGAATTAAAAATCTACTTTTTAAATTCTTTTATACTGTTCATAGATATGTATAAAGAATCGAGAAGAAACTCAGAAAAACACTTTTATTTTTATCCAAGAATTATTAGAAAATCTTCTTTCGTTCTCATGTCTAAATGTTTCTCAAAGATCTTTCTTTACCAGTAATAAGCTTGACTATTTATGCCACACTGTTTTCAACGGTACTTCAGTGTAATTAAGATTACAACCTGAAACAATTATATGAAGATGGTCAGAGTCATTTCGGTGAGACTTCCTTATCTGCGGCACTTACCGAGCTATGCCGAACATATAGTCGCTTTATCTGGATGACACGAAATGTGGCACGATACCGGAAACATCCGCGTTCCACCTGTCGATGGCATCGCGCTCGTTTAGGAATGCTTGTAAAGACGGGATCGATCGTCAGAAGCGGTCGTTATTTATCGTTCTTTTTGTCGACTCGCGTTGTTTCACGTAGGAGTGCGGTCAGGTGAGAACGCGAAAGAAGATGTTAACAGCCGTCACGTATCTCTATACTAAACGTCGTCATAGAAATACCACAGTATCCGTGGCGATCGTCGTGAGTCAGAAGATTCGACGAATCCGGTGACAACCCGCAGAGACCAACTTTTCCCACCCTGATTGCGGCAAAAGCCGTCGACCTCCTGCGTGGTGTGGCTGTTCTTCACAGAATTTTATACGAACCACCCAGAAGTATGGAAGTCGAGATACAGCCCCTCTTGGCTCCTTCTCTCACATAATTAAACTCTTATATTCCAATTTTACTCAAACTGTATTTGGACGCTGCTATATAGTTTCTTCTCTTACGCATACTATTAAGATATCTTATTAATGTGAAAGCCTTGTGAATCTTTATGCAATATTTTACAAATATTATAAATAAAGGAGGGTACACTTTTTTTTATGTGAATAAGAATTTTATTAACTTTATTTTAATGTGCCAATTTTGCGTTAAGTACATTATTATGATAAGTGTCATTATTATGATAATTTTCGATTTCCATAAAGAAAAATATCATATCTTAAAATTGGCTTTTTTGAAGCCTCTATTCGTTGAGGCAGTTAATCCGAAAATGATGAATTTTGGTAACAAGGAATTTTCGGGGACGCTCTTTTAAAAATATAGTAAAAATTATGATAATTAAAAAAGACTTATCCAATATGGAGGACGGAAAAGATGCGAAAATCTTAAAGGTTTTCCAATTTCGGCGAAATTTGGATTAAGGGGGCTTACGCGGACGCTGATTTCGAATCCGTGATCAAAATTAGGAAAATCCAAATGGCTGATACAAAATGGCGGACGGAAAGTGTTGCGAAATACATAAAAATTTAAAAATTTCGGCGAAATTAGATAAATGGGGGTTACCGCGAACGCTAATTTTGATTCCGTGTTCCAAATTTTTAAATTCAATATGACAGACGGAAATGTTGCGGAAATCAATAAGATTTTCCGAATATGACGAATTTAATAAGACGCAAAGAAATGTAATTATAATTTAAAGCTTAATCGATTATGCTTTGGTGTAAATTTTATAAGAGAAAATTATATGGTCGTTCAAAAAAAAAAGAATCGCGCGCGTAGCGCTCTGTGAAGTTGGCACCCCTAAATGCGAATATTGGTAATATCATTATTGCATTCGTTTGCCCACTGTTTGTCCACGTTTGTTCACCCATTATTTACTTTGGTCCACCCCGCAAAAAAAGGTTATACACAAAAAAAATTGTAACATCCCCAAGTGATAATTTTTCATAATTATGTACGGGTATCGTTTGTCTACAACGCGCACGTGATTGTCCACCCATTATTTTCATTTGTCCACCCTATTTTTATTATATTTTTCGTAATAATGTAAAATAATCATTTGGGGGTGTTACAATTTTTTTTTATGCATAACTTTTTTTTGGAGGATAGACAAATGAAAATAACGGGAGGATAAACGTGGACAAACAGTGGACAAACGAATGTAATAATGATATTACCAATATTCGCATTTACAGATTCCAACTTTACAGAGCTGCTTTGTGAAGTTGGCACCTTAAATGCGAATATTTGTAAAATCATTATTGCATTCGTTTGTCCACTGTTTGTCCACGTTTGTCCACTCGTTATTTTCATTGGTCCACACTCCAAAGAAAAGTTATACACAAAAAAAATTGTAACACCCCCAAGTGATTATTTTACACTATTTAAATGCGAATATTGGTAAAATCATTATTGCATTCGTTTGTCCACTGTTTGTCCACGTTTGTCCACCCGTAACTTTCATTTGTCCACCCTCCAAAAAAAAATTATACACAAAAAAAGATTGTAACATCCCCCAAGTGATTATTTTTCGTATCGATTGCTTGAGAATTTATTTTACTAAATTAATGATTTTTTCGAAAAAATACGAGTGAAAAATATCAAAAAAAACGAACAACAACTGAATAAGATTAAAAGAAGACGAAAATCATCATCTTCATGACTATTTCAAGAAGCGGGGAAAAATAAAAAAATAAAAAAAATACGAAAATCAATAATTTAAAATGAAGACAGTTAATTAAAACTAACGGAAAAAAAGGAAAAAACAAATAATAATCTCATAAATTAGACAAATCCGGAAAAAAATTTTAAGGATGTATAAATTCTTAAATTTTTTATAAAATTAAGTAAAGAAAGAACCTACGTTGTAATTTTAGGGGGATTAACAAACCAGTTTGGTCTTTTCCAGATTTGTTTGTGTATCTCCAATAATTCTGAATCGCGCGCGTAGCGCGCGCAGGAAAAGGCTAGTACAAGAAAATGTAGAAATAAAACGATCCTCGAACGGTCGTAAAAAATTTGTACCCTCCTTTTATCATGTTTTTTTTTTAAATTTAATCTTCTATTTAATACACGTGTTCATAATAATAACTCTATACAGGCAAAATTCTTCTGACGACACTTACGACTCGAACTATTACATGACGTCAAGAAATAGAGTCATCAAATTACTACTCATCGGTTATACCGCGGTCCGACTGTAACGTCAAGTTCCGTAAATGCGACAATGGCGTCTTTGTTTTCCTCTTCTCGTACATTATTAACGATAACGCGCATGCCTCTTGAAAGTTTTTAAAGACATACTCCGGCCATCCGACTCGTGAAGAAGTGCTCTTCTCTCTTTCTCGTTCTTCGTGCCTTTCTATTTCGCTTCTTTTTGGCCCAACGTGCGCAGAACAAGCCACAGAAGAACCTATCCACTCGATTCTATTCTTACACTTTTACTCGACATAGGTACGAACCTGACGTTGACGTGTACCAAGTACCTTCGAGCGGGTTTCTCGAGTTCAGGGTTGATGTGTAGTGTATGAACGAACGATTCCGTTAACTAAGCTTCGTTTGTATAAGCATAGAGTATTTCTCACGAACAGCCACTGGGAATAACCGACTGGTTCTTCAAAGAAAATTTCTTGCTTATTAATGCATGCGGATGCCATTAATATGCCAAAAGTTTCACTCATAAAATTAGACATTACACGACACGTTATGAAAGGCTATCAATTGTATAATTTATACTTTTGCATATTAATATACTACATGCCTGTATACATCAATATTGAATAAATATTGAATTATTCTGATGCATTTCCAATACATTATTAGCATCTTTAGATTTTTACAGTATTATATACACTTCACTGCACTTATATTATAATTATAAGTATATTATTTGAATCTTGTACAATAATGTTTTTTTAATTAAGAATTATTATATTATCAAATACACAAAATGCATTTAATATATTTCTAAAAGAACATGGCACAGTAGGTAATTGACATGTTCAAAATTAATGAAATTATTCGTGATATTTCTAGTTTAGAATTTTTTAACAAATCATTCAAAACATTCCAAACAGGGTATTTACATATGTTTAAATAACTGTGTTTTGAGTAATAAAATATATTTGACGCTTGTAAAAATTAATGAAGATGCTTATCTCTTTATTGAGAGAATTTTATTGAGATATCTTATGTAATCATGCAATCATCGGCGATACTTCTGCTATTGCGATTATTATCGTTGTTCCTGATATTATATAATCATCGTGACTATTGTTAGTGTACGATTACATCGTGCAGTGTATTGATACCGTTTTACGCCTCCGGGGAAGCGCTTGGTTCTTCCATTGCGGCGGCTTCGGAAAGCTGCCAATCAAGGTGCGATCGCGCTGCTCTCCTCGAAGGGCAGATTTCAGATCTGAGATCAACCGACGCAATCTGAATGCGGCGTTCAATAACCCCGCGGCTAAATGCGACGCGTTCACTAAGTACGAAGGACAATGTTCAGACGGCGAGATTGTTCAGATAAATACATCATTACTGAGCTTTGCAAAGCCTAGTACAGTTGAACTTCCTCCGCGTATCTATCCATCTATCTATCTATCTATTTGTATCACTACTTTTTCTGTTCTCAAGCATGTGGAAGTAATAGACGAGCTTTCATTTCGACATAGATAATTCTGTATAGATGTACGTGTGGAGGATCATCTTTAGAAATTAAAGATTTTTTCTAACTAAATTAAATGGCATTTACTTTGCCATAAACGTTATTTTTAACTTATAGTAAAAAAAGAGCTCTAATAAGATTAGTGTTTAAAACAAAAGTTTAAACATTAAATTCACGAAAAACTTGTTACGTTTTTAAATATTTTCTGAAGATTAGATTGTTTTAAGATTATTATTTATTGTACTATGTGACGCGAGTTTACTTATCATGAAAACAAATAAAAAATACGAATTAATAATGAAAAAAATACACAATCATTCAAAAATAAGCGAACGCTATGATCAATCAGTTCGGCGAATTCGATCGTTTCGCTTAAATAAGAGCGATTTATTCTGCACAGCTCTCGATGACGAGGATGAACTTAAGAACTCTCGCTCCGTAAAGTGTTGATAATTGATATTTGATCGCGTGCCAGGCCGGCAATTAAATGCTTTCAGGAAGCCGTTGCGGCGGCCGCGCGTCCTTTTTATCGTGCACGTCAAGCGAGAAAGAGAGGATCCGAGATAAAGCGCGCGTATACACGTGGAAAGACAACCGACTGTCTGACTGTCAGTCCGTCTGTCTCGTCGGCCACACCTTCGCGGACAGACCAACGAAGAGAGAGAGAGAGAGAGAGAGAGAGAGAGAGAGAGAGAGAGAGAGAGAGAGAGAGAAAGAGAGAGAGAGAAAGAGAGATCCATCTCTGTGGAGGAGTATTGCGACTGGTGAACTTAGAGATGGGATGACGGATAACTCCGTTCAGTCGATCGTTCACCTGGTGATGGATCTGTTCTCGACTATTCTTTATTCCCGGTATTTCCTCCGCACCCGTACTCTCCCTCATCACCAGAGTGCTGACTTGGGTCACGTTATGTACACCTTACCTTACACGCATTTTCAATCACGATTATTCGAACTTGTATGACTTTATCGATTGTAAGTTGTAGATAATGAAAGAACGAGTGGTGTAAAAAATTTGTGTGGTAATATTAAATTCTATCAAATTTTACCGTTTATCATATTTAACTAGATAATGACGACGTAATAACGTGTATTTCTCTCTCTTTCTCTCTCTCTATCTCTCTCTCTCTCTCTCTCTCTCTCTCTCTCTCTCTCTCTCTCTCTCGCGCGCGCGCGCAGTTTCTTTTTCTCTTTTTCCTTTCGTTAACCCAGTAGATATCGATCACGGATTAGAATGACGTAACGCATACCCGCTGCAATCAAGACAGCTCATATTTCGCACATGGTCAGACTATACCGGATGAATAATTCAGCAGTCTCTTAATTCGAAATGTCATCATACGACCATGCGCGAATCTTCTTGACCGCACGGTGCAAATCTGAACAGAATTTTTGTGACGTCCGACATGCTTCGCTGGCACATTTCGTATGCACATTCAACCGAATGTCGATTAGTTAGCACGACGTGGAACACGAGAATTCGTGATCTTTTCTCGCGAGGTCATCTCTTTTTTTATTTTTATCGGATTAATTTGTTGCTGCCGTTAACTGAATTAATAAAAATGTCCGAGTAGCGTAAGTCACGCATTTTGAGAACGCGATGAATCTGTGAAGCTAGAACGATAGACATTCTGTCGATATCAAAATAATTACAATTCCAGTAGCATTTTTCACAGTTCTACAGTTACTTATAAAAATATAAACAATAGTTCCGCATTTGTAATACTAAAAAGTGAAAAATATCGTGCTAACTTCGAGAATCTAACACGACACTTTCTTCTCTAAAGCACCAAAAAACGACAAACATTATCAATTTTGGCAACAGTTCCATTTAGTACTACTCGAGTTCTACTAAAATATATAATATGAGAACAAAATTCCAACAATTACTAATAATTGTAAAATTTAAATATAAGTACATCACAACACTTGGAGAAAAAGTATCGTGCTGGACAAGGAGACTAAAAAAATTGATTAAAAATCTATTGTAATTTTTTTTATATGGACAGAATGTCGTGCTAGCTTCACAGATCCAAATGCGATCGATACAACGAAATGATTTACATTATCGAGACCCAGCACGTGTATCTTTTATATACGAGAACTCGAAAGTCGACGGACGATTAACGGTGAAAGTCTTACGGCGTGAATTACAGTGTGTCTGGAAGACGCATGCACCTAGCACGCAGGGCGTTTACTCAAAGCTATAATCGATTTTTCGTCACCACTGTAGGAGGTTACGACCTGTGGTGATGATAAAGCTACTGAACGGTACACCTTTAGAATGATAAATAGAAAGAAGCAGAAGATTACTGTGTAAGATACACTGTACAAGCTATACGATTATAAAAACGGTTGTAATAAAATATTGATAATAAATTACTTGACAGTTCTAACGTACATTAATATATCAGAATAAAGAAAATAAAGATTATATTTTGATGGCTAACTTTAACATCGATTTTATATCAATATTCAAATATATTTTCGGTTATTATGTTTCATAATATTTCCTTCATACTTTAATTTTATATACCTATAGAAAACGTAACTGTATAATTTATATAGCATATATTAGAGATAATAACTTTCTATGATTTTCAAATAGATTAATAAATAATTAATAATATTTATATTTACAATAATTTACACTGACTTTTTTATTGTGATTGAATGAAAAAAACGAAAGAAGTTAATAATGACGAAAATAAAACGATAAATATTGACGAAATATTTGTTAGTTTGGAATACGATTTATTTACGGAAGTGCTTAAGAATTAAACACTAGGATCAAATTTCCTGATATCCGAACAGCCGATTAATCTACAAGGGAAGCGCGTCGAATCTCTTAAACCTTCCAACATCCTCGTACTTCGACTCAACCTCTATAAGAAAATCGTAAAGATCAAATAAAAGTGATTTGCGGTTGGGTTAAATTCATCGCGTCTGAAACCTCAATCGTTACTGATTTTCCACTTACATAGTTACTGTGCTGGATTTCACAGCACGATGTGTTGTCTGATAAAACGAAATTAAAAAATTTATTACACCGCGTTTATCTTATAGATTATTTTATACTTTGTTTATTATTGTCCATATAACGCACGCGGATTATGGTGGAGTATCAATGAAAATAATGACGACTGTTAAATGGTCAATATAATGGCTAAAAGCCCGCTGTATTTACGCGCATTTATGGAGAGGTATCTTATCAGGCTTGCTTTATACGTCTGTTTTAGCCGGTAGCGGGCGAATGTGAAAGAGACGTGAATATGTAATGAGTCCTACGAAGCCGCAGGTATATTGAGCCATCAGGTAGACGAGACAACCTTCCACAAACGATGCTTTTAAAATCTTTAGTCACCTGGGTTTTATTTATGGCCGTCCGATCGACTAATTTCTCGAATAATCATGCGAAATTTACTGTCATTGTGTGAGTTTTCTCGCTGTATATCGAAATGTTATACAACGATGAATAAAACACTATTGTTGGCTAAACTCTACCTCTATCTACTTAAGCATTTTCTATTATTCTAAATTTATTAAAATTTTTTATTATTTAAATTGCAAGTATAAAAAATGATATGGAAAAACACATGTCTAATTACAAAAAGAGTAGAATTAATTTTCTCAGCAACTTTATTCTTATCTTATTGTCCATCTTGTAATTGTGCACGCGTTAATTTATCTACACAAATCTTAGTTTTGTCAAATTTGGAATAAATCCATTTCACAAAATTAAATAGCATTATTTTCTCACTGACCTAAATTTTATTATATAAAATTTTATTATATAAAATTTATGTCAGTGAGGATACTAATAACTCGAGCGTATTTTTTCCTACAGTCGCGTTTTACAGCGGGCCAAGTTAGATAGATATAAAGAGCACAATTAAAAACGCAAGTGCAGTTTAATAAAAAATGAAGAAATAACAAATAATGCGCATGAGGGACTGCAGAAGCAGAAAGTAATAAAAAAAAAAATTTTCTGAAATAATAAAAATAAGATTATGCCTATTTTTATACCTTTATAAACATAAAAAGTATGACATCCTTGGAAAGTAGATTCACGTGTGATATCTCGTCATCATAATAGTACCAGCAAAAGGTACCGCGAAGTAACAAAATCGACAGATAAGGCCCGCATAAATGAACTTATTGTTAGCCCAGGATTCGTCAAGCCTTTCACAAAGTTCAGAGTGTGAACGATTAAAGTTGCTATGACGACAGTGACAGAGGACAACAACTCAATTATCATGGCATATACAGCGGTCTTGTAAATTTTAAGCAATTCTTTCTATTTACTAACTTAACGAGCTTTATTTAGAGAGACTTGTTCTCTTTTTGTCAAAAACATTAAGATAATCTTTTAACACAAATAAGAAAAGAATGCCATTTTCGACCAAAGCGGATTTTAATGCTTAATAATATTTACTGATAATTACATTTGTATATTTGTATCATTGAAAATGACACTCTTTTTTTATTTGTCTTTAAAACACTTCTCAATCGATTTCATTTAACAAATTTTTAGATTTTATATATAATTTAAAAAACACGAGATATAATTTTCATAAGTTACAATCAGAATAATATATTTTCCACTCGAATACAATTTATTTCTACTTGAATGGAATCATAAAATTTAATATAAAGATATTCTCTCGAAACTAGACGTCAAAGTGTTGCGGAGAAAAATTCGATTGAGTTTTTACTAAATCGACTCGAATCGATCAAAAAACTTATATAGGTATGTGAAACACGGAGATGTGTGGACCGTTCTATATATACAATGTTATTCTGGCAAGAAAGACGCGGCTGAAAGACCCCTGGTGTGCCCGCCGGTCCTCGGCGTGGCGGGTAAATTATTGTTGTTAATGACATATTTATTGGTGGCACACCGCGCCGTGGATACCGGGAAACGAGACATTGAGCCGCTGCTCCGTCCGTTTCGTGGTAAACCACCGGACTCGCTAATGTCTTATTCAACCCATCTAGACCATTTCGGTTTCCGTTTTCGCCTCTGCGAAACATGACAAACACCTGATGACTATATCGCCAACTAAAATTTATTTTATTTACGTTATACTTTGACACGAACAAAATAACAGCTACTAGGAATTTCTTTCTCACACAAATCACAAGTTTAATTAGAAGACGGAAAAAATTATTAAATAATTAAATATCAAATTAAATAGAAAAAGTATAAAATAAGAATAGAATTATAAATATAGTAAATATAGAAAGAAGAGCAAATCTTGCAGAAAAAAGAAATCGTGATTTTACAATTAAGGTATTTTTCTACATTAAAATATGTGACTCATCTTTTTAACTTATAAATACACAAATAACGTCAGTATTGCTTTTCGATATTGAAATGAAGGAAACGAATGAATTAGCGATTATATCTTATCATCTATAATAATTTTTGACACGAGAAAGAGCTGTTCAAAACAACCTCACTAATAAAATAAAAAATATCAAAATTCGTCAAATACTTTTCTTTATCTATATACCGTTCAGCGGATTTCTCATATAACAAGAAAAATTAATTCGAATCTGTTCAGTCCTTCATTAATGGAAAAGATAAGGTTTAATGATAGCCATTAACAGTTTAACATTCGATATATTCTCGAATTAGTGGCGGCTAATGGAGATTAAGGTGCCGCAATGAATGACAACTGTTTTCAAACATAAACCTGAAAGAAAGTTCAATGAATCGCCGATATAAGAAGCCACAAGAAGGCTGCTTTTGGCAAGCTTCTTCTGTGTAAGAAAAACAAGAGAAAAGAGGAGGTACATATAACTCGACGTCGTTTTCGCACATGTGTCCGTCTTTCGAGACGAGAAATCTCGCGCGAGCCTTTTTGCGGTGCCGAATCATTCTTTAATGATGATTAATGAACGACTCGTATTTCTTTCTACGTTTTACGTCACATAAAGTTCGCCTTCGGTAATTAGCTAAACCGGCCGAAATCCGACGAATAGTGAACGCGGAACGTTTGTCGCAATGTCTGACTAGTCATGCAGTCATATATTAAATGACCGCTTAATTAGCTCGCCAATTCCGCAATGACAATCGCTAAACTTGTTCTTGTAACGCAAAAAATATATATGACTTCTAACAATGTGTGCGACATTAACGGTGTATATATATATATATACGTCAAAGGATATTAATAATGGGATTTTTGCATGCGATCTTGACTGAAAATTATTCAATAAATCAGTAATTCCCTCTAAAAGAAACGATAAGTTAAAAAAGTAATTAATTTATATATCATATACTTCAATTAACAAAAACTAATACCAAAAATAATTGCATTTTATCTTTGATGATGCGGCCCCTCCCTAATTCATTCGAATAATAACATACTGTTTGAAAATATTAACTAAACATCGAATCTGATTTATCCAGATAATGCTTTCATTGTTACTCCAATAATTGAGTAATCGATTTTTTAATCATTCTCTTTCTACACTGAGAGAAAAGTCAATATTTGCAAGTAAATTTTATACATGATTTTTTAAAAATATTTATTGGTCATAAAAAAATTTTACTGCGATGATAAAATATATATCTTTGTAAAATACTTCATTAATTTCATTAATTGTAAAAAATAGATAATTTACGAGCATTTGCGAGAAATAAAATTTTATTTTGCCGTATTTAAATAAAGATTTATTTCAGTAAAATAAATATTATATTTTATATATTTATTATAAATTTTTAAATATCTTTTTCTCAGTGTATTTGAGTATTATCAAGCGTTAGAATAACAATGTACAATAATTCTGCTCATGTTCAGAAACAGTTTTCCCATAATGGAACAAGAAGTGCAAAAAATGAAGTTATTACAGCAGATTTTTATATACGCGGTTTATAATCTGAAAATAACATACAGAGTAATACAAAATGATGGGACATCACCGGAAGAACAGTAATAACATTCGAAACAAATATTAGCGCATTGTATGTTGCCAGTGTAATTTTTCAAAACAGCCGAGAAGAGCGCATTTATCGCGGAAAGAGGGTAATTAAGGTAATCTCTAATTACCTTTACGCGGTCGAAGGGCGTTAAGGCCGCAAGGCGCGTAAAGGTAGAGGAAGTCCTGGGGCAAAGATAATGACAACTCGCTGTAATTACGCATATTGAGCCGCGGCATAATTTCACAACGACGACGGGGGAGCGAAAGGGCACTCTCGCTTAGCATTCAAATTGGCCGTGTCAAATAT
Organism: Cyphomyrmex costatus; assembly: GCF_001594065.2. Lineage (NCBI taxonomy): Eukaryota > Metazoa > Arthropoda > Insecta > Hymenoptera > Formicidae > Cyphomyrmex > Cyphomyrmex costatus. Next base: position 5,218,892 of record NW_017275965.1, on the reverse strand, counting down.
TCGTTGTCTGTCCACCGGCTTTTATTCCGAGTTCGCACGCCTGTACGCCGTAAATAATGCAGATTGCGGCGGTGCCGTTTCAAAGACAGAATTCGTGACAGAAACCGTCGACAGAAACCATCACTTATCTTCCGAATAAGAATGATGAGCAAAATGAATTACATCTTGAATTATGCATACGTTCGATAAGTAAGAACCTTGAATTTTGTTCTCATCACGCGCACTTAATATTAAATATATTAATAAATAGCAATATAACTCAAACCTTTTCATATAGATATTTTTAATTAAACGAATATACAACATGATTTGCATCAACACGTAGACGATCGTATACAGTTTACAGTGAATAATCGAGAAAGGTATTAAAAAACGGTTCTTGATAAATTTTATACAATGTCACAATGATGTGTATATTGATTGCAACTCTTGCAAAGTATAACAACTCAGGAACATCAAAAGTAATTAGAATAAAATATCTCATACTCGTTGCATGTCATTGAATATGCCGCACCCGGTTCGATCAAGAGCTTCTTAAACAAGACACGCCACCAGTAATTTTCATGCATACACCTATGAGCGAGTAATTGCTAATTTGCATAATGACTGCATAAAGTGCTATCTTACTTAATGGAACATACGTCCTTCTTTGCCAAAGTTTAAACTTGAAATTGTTCTGGATTATATTTTCTAAGTTATCCGCAAGTTTCCGCTCCAACAAAAATTTCACGGAATGCCTTAACAGCGTGCGCAGAACAAACTACGTAGAATAAATCAGAATATCCGTAAAATAACCAGAATAAATCACGCCTAATAAGCGATGATAATCGAATGACACGAATTTTCATATAAATAACTGCGTGATGGGCTTCTAATAATCACGATGTAAACCTTATTTTAATTTTACATATTCCGTGTAAAATAAAATCGGAAGCAACTTGAACGTTGCTGGTGGTAGCGACCACGTGTAAAAACGGTGGACGTATGCTAACGTGCTGCGATTCGGTGTTTCACATATCGACCCCCCACGAATCCGTACAAATCGGAAATTAGATCCCAGACTGGGTCGCGAAAGCTTCCCGAGGGAAAAAAGAAAGGGAGAAGGAGGGTGCTCAGTTATTCGCGGGGCTCGTAATTGGAGTCTGGAATCCTGAAATACGAGGCGGACTCTGGGCCACCTGTCGAAATGGATCGCAGAACGATCTCGATGGAACGAGGCGGTTGCGAAACCAGTAAAAAGAGAATTCGCGCGAGATATATACGATACATATATAACGCGTACACTAGGCTGAATAAAGAATGTAGGCGTACGACTATCGACGAAATCTAGAGAAATATTGAGTATGCCACGAGAAGGCGGTTATCGACAAAATCTCGATGAGAAACTTTAACGGTATGCGAAGACCGGTTGAGGGACCGTAATGGCAGAACAGCGTTGAATTTACTGATCGGCGAAGTTTGTCGATTGCGTGTATAAACCGTTGGCGTATATTGTTATCCAAAAAGTATTGTGACACGAATCCATTTCACCATTTTTGTTATTAACTCATTTGAATAAATATACGTATTTTCACAGCAACGAAACATGGCCTCACGTGAAAAGACGCTCGCATTGTTGCAGATATCCGTGTTATGTTTATGCAAAGCTAGTCGAACTACATATATACAGCAACTTTCTTAAAAATAAAGTTTGCTACACTGGCGTAAAATTACAAGCCTATCTATTTGCGTCACTAGTAGTAACACAAACTTAAATTTACTAACATTTAAGTTTCCTTAATAATATTCTTTCTTCCAAAAACATAAATAATTATCGTTTGTCAATAAAACGATGAAAAAGAATAAGATCGATTTATTTCCTCTTTGGTATCATTTTATCCATTACAGAATATGAAATTCTCTAAAGTTGGTCAACAATGCAAAATATATGCTTGTAAATAAATATTTAAATCAAAGAAATTTTTTCTTTAACAGTAACAGCAAAGGAACATTTCTTTGAATCGAAGAAACCTTTCTCTGGATGTTGGCAAAAGTTTCTCCAGATTAGTAGAATTATATGTACATATGTGTTTAATTATATGTTTGTTGTATATATATTATTCTGCTTTTTAAATCTCACGTACGATTAAAATTGCACAAGGAATACGACTATCCTTTAACCGCGCATTTCCAATGGATCGCAATAGAATCTAACGAGATTAAATGATCGTATAGTATCATCTATGAGAGAAGTTATGACTCTAAGCGAAAAGCTTATCGCTTCGTTCTTATTTTCGTTTATGTCTAACAGTCGATCGCCTTTGAAACGGTAAAGCGATGAAGCGAGCGTACACTAAGCCGCCGTCGTATATTAAACCGCGATCGTGGATAATATGTAAGAGATGAAGCAGATGTTGCGGTCGGCTCGATCGCGAAAACAGTGGCGGATGATCGCGGTTTCTTACAAGGGAGAAGAGATAAATTGTGTTTTATATGATCATGATGCTGAAAAAAGTGTGCGATTACATCAATATAGTCATTTGATCAATCAAAATCACTGGCAAATGGTAAATCTTAATAAATGTGATTGTTTATATATAAACAAACTTAATTTAAAAAATTATGATTATGTCAAAATAAAATATGTCAATTTCGATATTCGATATTCAAGTAACCATCACTATTCCTGAATGATTTCTATAAGGATAGTTACCTTTATTGACAATGAAATGTTCACCTTTCCGCAAACTGCGTCTTCGAATTTCAGTGCAAATTTTTATATTGTTTGAAATTATATAAAAATCGGAAAAAACATTTTTTTCAATAAGTTTGATAATTTTTACTATTGTAGGAATATTAGATTGTATTATACAGATTCAAATTTATCTATCAAGGTATGTATTATAAAGTAATTCGGAATGAATTCCAATAGGAATTATTCAATTATTCCCTAGATTTTTATTGTGTTTTCTAAATAAAATGGAATAATTCCTACCGGAATCTATTTCAAATAATTTCATAACATATCTCCAGAATGCAATAAAGCAGACAAAAATCAACTGTGCTTTTAAAAGTTCAACATTGCCAGTAGAGAGTTAAGATAAGATCTAATACATTACGGAAGATATCTTGCTAAACGTTTGCACTTGATCAACCTAAATAAAAAAGGAAAAATGCGATATACAGTTAAACATAATTTCTACATCATTAAAATTTCAGTTGCTAATGAGAGAGAGAGAAGATTCACAAAAGATATTAACTCTGACATACAGGTTGAAGAGACTACCTAACTAGCTCGGTCTGTTCATAGATCAAAACAATTTACTGAGATAACTGTAACAGGGGGAACTCGCGCATGCTGGCCGACATTAACACGCATTGGTCTAGGTGGTCAATCTCGGCGCGGGATGATTGATAACTCTCTTGTAAGCGTTATCAGCCGCAGCGTGCACGCTGTTATGTTCACGTCAGAAACGTGACGCTGATAGACGGACTTTACCATTTCTTCTCTCTTTCGCTCTTTCCTTTTGACATTCTAGTCGCAATGTAACTTGTTGCCTTTAATTCGAAGATACATGTCGACGTATTAAACGCACACATCCCACTCTAAGCCAACTAATTTTTTATTCCTATTCGTCCACTACAATACACACAAGGACAAGTTAATTTTATTCAGAAATATCTATTGGTTTTTTATGGATTTTGTTTAAATACAATAGATTAATAGAAGAACCCTAGATATTAACAAAATTAAAATAATTTAACTGAGAATACAAACGATAATTTAAAAACTGCGAGACAATTAAATCGAGAATATTTATTTATATTTTAAAATTAGATGTAGAAAAAGACATGTTAATTTTTTACATAATTTATATATACCTGATAAAATAACTTTCGCGTATTCAGAAATACTCAATTCTTTTTCTGAATTATAAATTCCGCGCAAAAAATCTCTTCCCTACTTTCTTGTTTAATCATGCTTAATTACGGACGTTGTCGAAAAATTATTAGCTTCGAAAAGTTTGTCGGCCTGTCCAACATCCCCCTATCGCTACCTGAGCTACCTTACAATCGTGAAGAAGCAGCATTAACGGCGCATTCGTATGCAGAGTCGAGTACCAGCTCTCGATCACGGGCGGCTCCTTCTCCCTTGAACGACTTCCTCTCCCTTGGAAGCCCCTTTTCCAAGCTCGCCGGGCCCTGAGCGATTGCAGTGTCGACAACTTGAAGTACATATAAACTCACATATGCGTAGGTAGACCGAAGGCACGGAAAGCCGCGTGACAAGAGCGTAATGAATCTACCTCTCCGAACGAGCATACTTAGGATGGTCTTAAGATAGAAGCACTGCTCGGCGGAATTCGAAAACTGCACGCGATTAATGTCGTTGCAATGAGCGAAGATGCGAACGAAGTCGTCGCGTCGGTTGGAGCGATGCGAAGCGCGCGTTACGACGTCCCTTTCGCGGATAATCCTGCGATCAGCGGGACCTAATTATCCCGTTCTCTCGTTTGTAATTCCGCGAGCGTTCGTCGCTAATCTCCATTTCAATGTTTAAAGTCATGTCGGCCGGAGGGAATCGTCGCGATTAAGACCTTGAGTAAAGACCGATCAGAAACATTCTGTACGGGTTTAAGATATTTCACGATAACACGACGAACCATAAGACCCGACTAATGAGCGTGGAGTGAGGGAAGAAAACCGCTCGGTGGCGCGCAGTTATCTCACTCGAAGCTCGCGTTTCAACGAAGAACGGCTATGCAAACAACCGAGAACTGGTCGGGAATCGTTCGGCAAGTGTGTAAGTACTCTTCAGACGGAGGCTGCGAGAAATCATCGGCGGCCGACCGCGAATCGTTCAATCGCCGCCGGTCGCGCCCGAAGAACGATTCTCCGACTAATCGGCCGATCCGTACCGAGAAGAACCTACCTCCATCGTCTCCATCATATGCTCGCTCGCGGCCGCCGCGCTGTTTCTTCGTAATAAACTTGCGGTGCGATTCTCTTAATTACGTTCGCACGGACGATAATCTCAGGCCTCGTTAAGTGCGGTGCGCGAGATCGCTGCTGGTGCGCGTCCGAGATGAAACGATTTCACCGGGGATAAGTGGGATAGGTAAGGGACGCAGAATGCTTTCGGTAGGTGTGCGGCAGGAATAATAGCGAAGGACGCCTAATAAACCTGCGGGTGTCCCGCTGCGCGGAAACGGGACGCGCCGGATGAGACTGTGAGCCAATTATGGGGCGTACCGCGCGAAGATCTCGAGAGTCGATTTATATGATGCTCGTGTTGTCCACATATATTTATGCTTGGCAAAGGCCCGGACTTGTCTGAAGAAATTACAACAATGCGACGGGACTAAAACCAAAAACAGCGACAAATCCACGCATTCTTTAAGTGTCAGACTTTTTAGCAACAACAGATTTATACTTCACGCATGTATTACCGTTGAAATATAGAAATCTACAAGTTTTTTCTGACTAGCCTTCGCTCTTAATGTTTTCTAATATTTCTTGTTGTGAGATTGCATATCTTAAACTACTAAATTTTAAAGAAATTTTGCATTATTTTATGATAAATATAAATTTGTAAGAAAGAAAATCAAATATTAATTTATTATACTGTTTCAATATAGTTATAATAAAAAAAAATTGTGCCTATACATATATGTGTTAAACCTACATATAACTTCTACTTTTTCTTTGCAGAAGCTCCTGGAGAACTTGGATGGGTGCTGACTCTTGTGATAGTGTCTTTAGTATCAGCCGGTATCGGTGCAGTAGTGATGATGACTCTTTTACATTGTCGAAGGTTAGTATCGTTACTTTATCATGAAAAGGCGCATATTTTTTTATTAATATAAGTGGGAAAAGAGAAATGATTGAAAATTTCCATCATACGGAATTAACTATCTCTCTCTTGTTAAATTTACTTATTGCTGAATAAAATCAATCAGAGTTAATGGCCGTTTAAATTGAAATTCTATTGCGTGCTACCCAGTGCAATTTTTACGGAGACGATGCTTCTCTCGAAGGCTTCGCGAAGAACGGTCAAGCATTACGATACGGATCATCGCACCGACAGATTCGCGAAACGATCGCGGTTTCATCTTACAGCTGCACGCGGTTGATTCTCTTAAATTACCACCTACCGGCGATACGTAATCGAACGAGTCGATCGACACTAAGAACGAGGATGAAGCGATCGCTAACTAGACTGATTCGGTGCGAATCCAGCAAGTGACAGACTATAACGGGACGTCAAAAGGGCGGGAAGAGAGGAAGGAAATGGTACACGAGCACCATTACGAAAGAATCATGACTGTGGTCAGATCTCGATTAGAATTCCTAGGTAGCTGGGAAACGAGGGTTTTCGTGATCGCAATCTCATCCTCTTCTACGTTCTTCTCATAGTAGATGATTTATTAAACTAGATTGTTAACTTGCATGTTTCTTCACTTATAATTTTTACTTAAAAAATGATTTATATATGGAATAATTTAGAGTATTTATTTTTAATAAATTGATTTTCCCAAAATATGTGTAAATAATCATTGTTGACTTATGTTTAATGAAATACTTCCACTTACTTTGTCGTGTGTGTGTTATTTTAAAGTAATTAATTTCTTTAAAAAATTAAGTATATCATTATCATAATTATTTTTATCAAATAATTGATAACAAATATTTCTCAGGATTCACCGAAATTTCTGTTTAATCTGTTACAGGATAAAAAGTGCTGGTGGCAGAGGTAAGCAAAGTTTCATAAAAAAATATACATATTCCCCTCGTATAACTTCACAAAATGTTACGATCGATTATACCCTTTCGCATTAAATTTATATTTACAGTTCTTATATCAAGATTGTAATGCCTTAAGTAATCTCTTAAAATTAATACGATTTTACGATTAGTTTACGACATCTTAAGATTATACTTAAGAATAAGAAGGTATATGTAAGAAGGTCTCGAGGATAAGAATGGATTATGAATACCGGCCAGATTTTTAACATAATGTAACGTAGATTTGTACAAAATGAATCGTGTATAAACATGAATCAGTCTATAAAAATAATTCACATAAAAGAACTTGATACATAGGGTTACGATTAGGGAATAAAGGAAGGTCCGGATTTACTGTCGAGAGAGGCAGGCTAGCTTCCCAATTATGTCGAATTAACATACCATGTTCGGCGCGGTGGGTTCACGCTGACAGGTCAGGTTCGAAATGATTCCCAATTAACCGAGTTCCCCTACTGAGTTACTTGCTCGTGGGTCCCTTTTATTCGTTGGTTTCTTCATCATGCGTTAATATACGATATACACATTCACAATAATACCATCTTGAATATGCTTTATAAGAGACCCCACAAAAGGTACCTTCAAGAACGCTTTGTCATGTCACAAACTTCAAGTCGTAGAAAAAAAAACGGCAAGATGGAGAAAACGTTTTTAAGAAAATTATATCCAAAGGATACGAATCGAAGAGATGTGATATCAGAAAGTTATATCAGCATTGCGAGATTTGACGTACTATTTACCATATTGATTAACTCTATTAATTAACTTTAAATTTTCATTATGGTGTTAAATATAATATGAAAGTGGTTTTTTGTTTGCACGAACACCTACATGCGTCTGAAACACGACTAACTTTAAGCTAAAATATTATTGCATCTTGGTAATGTAAAGTAAAATATTGCTAAACTATCTGCTTATTATATCGATCTCTTATTGCGTGAGCTCTAAAATAGAGTCTTCTATAAAACTAGAACAACAATCAATCGAATCGATAAACGTGACACTTTGAAAACGTGAGACACGCTTATAAGGTGTCGTGTATCTTATCGAGAAATAAAGGGGATATCTCGTCTACTTCGTGTTCACGGAGGTAGACACTCACGATGTCACCGTTTCACGTACGACAAAGTCATGGTTTCAGACGGTGAAAGGATTCGAACGAAAAGAGTGAACCAGTGCGCGGAGACCTCATACAAACAGAGTACAAGAACGTGTGCATGCACGGTGGTAGGTTGACGACGTGCGACGATGGACACGTTGGCGCGAAAAGGAAAGGGAGCAACACCGTCATGGCATCGATTGGAGTTTAATTACTTCGCATATAATGCAAACCGTTCACAGCGATATAAACCGTACATCCGTGTGTTGCATGTTCTCTGTCGTGCTTAAAGGATATAACCGATGCAATGTGACGTGACGCGATGTGACGCGACGGACGGCTGCGGCTGGGCGACATTAAACACAACGAAACGTGTCTAATTAACTTTCTGATTTAAAATCAACCGCGGCATGATACGATCGACGAGCGAACGGCGGTAGACGTAAAAAGACGATGAGCGAGCGGAAAGACAGAAGGGGATTGTGCTACTGCCTGAGATGTAGGGGTCACCCGAATTAATTATCCGACACTCGTTTCATTGAACCTCACTATCAGGTCTTCGTGGCATGATTTATGCTTAAATCTTTTGTAGTAGAACCTAAATCTCTAAAACTAGCTCGATTACAATCCATCATTTAAAGACGTTTATTTTGATACCTAAAAATGTATTGTATTTTAATACAATTTAAAATGCGTATATATATATGAAATATATTAAAAAGATATTTTTATCAAACTATAAAATATTTAAAAACAGAAATTAAAATTTTTTTTTAATTATTAGTATTTTTTATTATCGCATTTTTTCCATATTGTAAAAGCATTTAAAAAAATATGTAAGTGAAAAGATATTTTGAAAATTTTGTTTTATAATTTAATGAAACCGAAGCAAAATTTTTTGATAACGATAACATTATTAATTTTCATTCCTTTCGCATAAAAAAATCGTCCAAGGTGGTCCACGCGGAGCAATTTGAATTTGCAACCCGCATGAACGCGTAATTTCGTCGTTCTCGCCCCAGGGACGAACTCTCTAGTCCGGTTTTAGAATGGGTAACTGCTAAGAGACGCACAAACAACCAAGCTACAATTACACGTTAAGACGCGGTGATTTATTGCTACTTCTTAAAACAATAGGGTTTGTTAATCGCGTAATGATATGTATATGTAAAAGAGAAAATTTCTCAATGACAAAATAATATTCTAGTGTTGTAAAGAATAAATCTTATATTGTTTTTAAATAATCATAAACGATTCATTTTCCTATGGCAAGAGTAAACCCTTGCAAAAATATCGAATTGAATAAAATGTATGTGCATAGACATATATAAGTATAAACACACACAAATACATATATATATACCTATATATATATATCTTATTCATAAAATGTTTTCAAAAGTCTGTCATCAGAGATCTAACGTCATCTTCAACGTACGTATTGTACGTCTTCTTTGTACAATAAGATTTTCCGTTCATTAGAAATATTTGAATGTTGCTAGTATCTCTTTCGGATATACATATGTGTAATTTTAGAATCATAAAACTAACAAATTCGCAATTTAAATCAATAATGGGCCTAACTAAATGTTCAACCAGAGTTAACAAAAACATGGCTTTATCATGCCGACAATTTATAAGATTACAGATAATTGAATATCCTGTCGAGCAAAAAATAAATTAGTGAAAGTTCGTTAATAGTACATTCTTCCATGCATAAGAATTGCTTTAAGTGCCACCGGATGAGCAGTGCGTTAATGGACGGCTGAAAGAGGTTGCTTTCGCGCAAAAAAGGACGGAGGGTCCATTCCATACACGTTAAATTGCTGTGCGATCCTCTGGATACAATGACGATCGAGGAGTCCAGTAGAAAAGGTGAATCGAATCCGTTAATCGGCTTATCGCGCGTCGACTGGAACGATATTTTGGATCAGTCGATGTATAATACGTCAAAGAACTAAGATGCTATATGCTCAACACGTATAATTTTATTAACGCGCGCGCGATCATATTCAGAACTTTTTGTCGTATAAATCGAAATTTTATATCAGATTGATTATTTCATTAAATTATACGACTAAATTAATAATACACGAGTCACGTATATATAATGAATTAAATGAAGATAGTAACCTGGCTATAAATACAATATTTGTATTGCGTAAAACAATACTTCTATAACCTTTTACTCCTTGCATTGTAATTTCGAGTAAACTTAGTTTGTTAAAATTGTAATTGATTTTAATATTTTAATATTGATTTAACTTTAGAGACAGATTTTCAGCGATTCTTAACATTAAATGATAAAAATATGTAACAAAAAAAGCTTATTAAAATTTATTCCAAGCGAAGATTCGTGTTTCAAAAGCTTCTTAAAAAATCTTAAGTATTCTGAGAAATAGTATGTCATACATATAACTATTAGACTTAGGTTTATATCAAGAGAAGTAATAAAAATCATTTCTAATATGTTTAATCTATAAAAAGGTTCACTATATTTAAACAATAGGAAAAGTATCCAGACTTATATATAAGTTTCGAACAAAAAATCGTGATAAATTATATATAAAATTCTTGTCGCACGATATCTTACACGTGACACAACAGTAATAGAAGGCAGGAAATGAGGTCTACGCAAGCCTTTAGCTATCTGATCGTGACGAAAGAGTGTAACATTTGCCCCCCGTCGTCACGACATGCTCTCCAACACCACACTTTTCACGTATCACCCAATTAATATTCTCTCTATCTATTCTGATAATTGATATGCCGCAGGTGACGGCGTGAAAATCTCGAAGAACGAACGGAAAATAAAAAATATGTCGTAAGTGAGATGAAGCCGCCACAATCTTCATATATGCGCAAATATATTTTCGCTAGTTGAACAAAACTATCTTACATTTTATGCATTATATTATCACTAATAAAGTTGAGAGTAAGGCGGTATAATAAACAAACATGATGCAAATGTGAAGGAAATGAGATTTGAATCTAATTTTCGAGTTCACGTTTGATTTTTTCCTTTTTGGTATCTTCTATACAATGAGAATATCAAATTTGCACTTTGAAAATTAAATTCAAACTTTATTTCGTTCAAAATTGCACCATATTTAAAATTGTATCCATCTTACCGTATGCTATGATAATAATACGAAAACTAATTGCTTACTACTTTATGATTAAAAGTTTTTGATAAATAGAACATTATTTTATACATATTATGCAGTGATTCTTATTTAAAAAAACGAGATATCTATTGAAATCTTAAATATTCAGAAAAAATAGAACGCATTGTAGGAATTGAGAAGAAAAATGATCAGAAACTTGCTTCGGGCGATAAAAAACGTGTCACGGTACAATTAAGTCGGAATTTTGTCACACTGGTTAAATCGCAATGTGAACTAGTTCAATACCGTTGCGAAATGACGGGAGGATAAATTGTCCTGTGTCTGATCCATTTCCGCAATAAGCAGATTAGCAGCGGAATGTTAAGTCGTAAGTTGTAATCGTGCTCGAGATCAGTGTACTGTTATTAAATAAATGCGATTATACTTTTCATTTGGACATTAATCGATGACATCCAGCAAACTGGAAGCATTAAACAGAATAGTCACACATAATTGTAGAGATATAACGGATTTCCCTCTTTATTATTACAACTCTAATCGCGTTAGATTGAGGCAGTAATAGAAGGGTACAAAATATGCTATACCGGTTCGAGCTAATAACGAAGCTAGGCGCTGCGGAAATAGAATATCTAGAATCATAAATTTTACAACGAACTGAGTCTGTTAGTCGAGTATTTGATAACAAAATCGTGAACTAATTGTATTTATAAATAAAATAGTGAAATTAAAATCTTTCATTTTTATGCATCAGAAACCAAATATTTTTATTTTTCAAAGATCGTTAGCCTTTATTCAGTTAATAAATAGGGAGAAATTTAGAGATTTGATTAATCGGTGAAAACAAGCTTCCAAATATCTTATTCTTAAAAAAGTTAGAAGCGAAGTAATCATCTATAGAAATAGTATGGCTATAGGGCAAATAGATCGAAAGAATTATACGAACGTGTCAAGGTTAAAGTTATCAATCGTCAAGTTTCATGAAAATAACGTAAGACAGCGAAAGTGATGTGTTCGAGTCGGATAACCAACGATTTCTAACGCATCCATCAACCATATCATTAAGAAGCTCGTTATTACGATCACTTTCGCGATCGGAGCAGCTTCTCTCTTTTCGGAGAGAAGTATAAATATAATAGTATATCCTGCACACCTTTCGTCATGGATTATGTTCATTTAAAAATAGGTATATACGAGAATAACGTCTTATGAATCAGAGGTCCTTTATATCTCGACGAGTGACATCGACGTGCCTTTCAGAATAGGCGAGAGATTTTCGAGGTACAATAGGAATTAGGAGAAGTACGTAAGATATGAGATCACTTTCACGGTGAGAGCGATAGAGAGAGAGTGGAATACGGAAAGAAAACAAGATTCCTATAATCTCATTTTTTTTTTACCTCCAGCACTCTTATGAGCCCACTTATCGCTGCGGCGGCACTTCTGATCCACGAATTTTGAGATCCTTTCCCGTTTCTCTTCCATTCTCCGCCTCTCGGCCGCTCTTCTTTTTCTCTTCCCTATCCCGGTTCAACCACCCGCCCCACCTTCTGATATGCTACAACCCTCGGCGCGATTCTATGAAGGCCCGTGACGGCACTATGACAGGCTCACAATAAGGCCATACAGAAGACAGCCGGTTTTTTTCTCTGTACGCGAACGCATGTCATAATGCGGTGATTCGGGTTCGGTCGCCGTTCTACACATGGGGGCAGTTATTTATATTTGCGCATGGGGTGTATACGTGCACGTGTAGCCGTAAACGTATCGGGATTCAGGGCCAACCTCACCTGGCACTTCACGTGCTTCGGCGCGAGAAACACGTCCCGCCGTGGATTCAAGCGGATCTTGGTATAACCGAACGAAGGGCTATGATGCCCTGAGAAACGGGAAATCCGAGCTAAACGACTTTCGCATTGACGCGCCAACGAATTTTTCCAGAGCAATGAGTAACGTGTGTGTGAGAGTCCCCATTCCCTTTTCTGTTCTAGCGAGTTGCTGCGGGGTCGGCGTGGAGGATTCCAGCGTGCCCGATACCGGCGGGCCCACGGGGGCGAGTGGTACCGGCGGCGGGGTGGCCGTCATACCCGATCGGCCGCCTCTCGAATTAGACAAATTACCGCCTTATCACGACGTAGCGCCTAGTCCCGGTGAGTGTTATTACGAGACGCCTGCTGTTCGACGCTTCTCATACATATGCGATTCTCGTACACACGCGCCGTCGAGAGATCATTGAGAAATGACCGCTCGTTACTCGCATGTTCCCGTCACGTTACATGTATTGCGATCGCGAACGCGGTAGCACCGTCTCTCGCTAACTGTACGTCTCATTTCGTTCGCAAAAGAAAGTTAAGCTTATATAGAACCGGATCTCGCGACTTGTTCTCAACGATGTTTCCAACTAGCTCGGTAAAATCTCGTATATTATGAAACAAACTCGTATCTTGTAATAAAACATTGCAAAATATTGAATACGTAACGAAAAAGAACGAAAATGAACCCATAAATCAAACGTATCTGATAATTGATAATTACACGGAAGATTGATTTTGCTGAAGCGCTTAAAAATGTAGGTAGATACAGATTTGAAAATAATTTTGTTGGATCATCAAAATAATTATGTAGGAAACTCAAGCATGAAGAGCAATGCTACAAAAAGTTTTAACATTCTAGCAACCAATTTGAACGCCCTGTATAATTATTTTAATAGTCCAACCAAATCGTTTTCAGATCTGTATCTATATATAACTAAATTTTTAGATATTTCTGCAAAAAGATCTTTCGCTCTTTCCGTGTACCTTTTAGAAGGAAATTGAATTCGTGTTTGAAAGATAAAATTAACTGATTGATAAAATAAAACAATTTACAAAAAAAAAAACAATTCTTTTTACTCCTTTGTTTAGATAAAATCATGTTCACTTATAGATCTATTCTTTTTATTGTTAACTGAACTTTCTGCACGATTCATCTTTCCTCTCTTCCTTTTCACGTTGGAAAGAAAAAGAGAAAGGATAAATTGTGTAAGAAATTTAACTGAACAGAACAAACTCATGTTTAAGACCGTAGGTCGCAGTAATTGTTCTTTTATCATTAACATGCTGCCAAGATATGTTAAGAAAATACACTAATCAGCATGGGTCTCAAGTTGTGGATGAAATCGAACTTTAGGACACAACGTGTGGTCATGGCTGGGTTCTCGACGAGGCGGTGGCACCCCAGGAGTCGTCACGACGCCGCTCTCCCTTCCTCAGCACCGACGGGCGATAAATCTCCCAGTCGAGAATCACTACACCCACATGCAAACCGACGAGGCTCTATACGCGGAACTGGACTCGCAAGCCGCGAGCTACGCGAGCGATTTACAGTTACAAATGAGAGGAAGCTCGATGTACGGTACGACTTCCGGCGGCCAGGACGACGAATATCATGAACTGGACGCTGCCAGATTACATCGTCATTATGGAGGCAGCGACGGATCGTTACAGACAGATACACTTCGTACTCGGCACAGTAAAAGGTGAGTTAAATGTTCCAGTTTTATAGACGTTATTAAATACACGGAAAGAACTTTATTGAAGTATCTAAAAATTTAGCCTAGATACAGACCGAAAATAATTTTATATCATCAAAACAATTACGTAGCAATCTCAAGCATGATGAGTAATGCTGCAAAAAGTTTTGACATTCTAGCAATTTGAGTGTCTTGTACATATATTTTGATGGTCCAATAAAATTACTTTCAGATCTGTATCTAGTTAAATTTTTAAATACTTTACAAAACCGTGTACAATGAGAATTATGTATTGGTCGTCTTAAATAAAAGAACTACATTATAAATATTATGAATTAATGAATTTGTGAATATTTTAAAGAGATAAAGGAATTGATGATTGTTACATTTCGTAAAATTGTTATTAGAAAAATATCTAATAGAATATTTTACTGTCAATTGACTTTTTAAATCGATTAATGAGGCACGTCGATTTTCAAATCGGAAGTCAGTAATCATACGCAATGGTCTATCGTTTCTTGACTTCCTAGATCGATAACGAGCTCAATACTGACTTTGTTCTGGCAACGCCTTCTAAGAGAACCTAATTGCCTGTTCTAACAACGCGCTCATCCGACACGCGTCGTCGCGTAATTGGCAGTTATTGATACGGTCGATACGCCTTACGTATGTTAATGGCACATTCCAGTCGAATGATCATCCAATGATTATCCAAAGCCTCGTTATCGACTACTTCCAGGATACAAGAGCCAGACTACGAGATGTACGAGAATGGACCGTCGACGCCGGTGCCACCGGGTCAACATCAACATCATCATCGCCATCATCATCACCACAACCATCACCATCATCACCAAGAACTGAGGATCGGTAGCAGAAACAGCGAGCATCCGTCGTACCAGAACACGGCGTATACCGGAAGCGACGTCGAACCGGATGGGCCAATGCTGAGCAGTGCTCCTAGCAGTGCCTATTACAGCGATCTCAGCTCGAATTCGGCGAATCAGCAAATGCCGACAGCGACAGTACCATCTACAACGGCGACGGCGACGACCACGATAACAACGACAACAAACTTGCACTTAAATCCACAGAATCTGGACATGCCGCAGTATAGACTAGCGGCAATCAACGAGAACACAGTGCCTTCGGATTATATTTAAGACATGATCTTTTCAAAACAGGTGGTGAGAAGTTTAACATAGATAATTATATCGACGCGCGTTCGCATTGTTTGTGAACGAGGAGAGTCTTTGCGTAGTATTTATATAATAATTTAACTCGTTTCATGTGAGGGGAAGTTGTCCTTGTAATAAAAAAAAGTAGGAATGTACGGAGGTGGGAGATCAGTGGGGACGAAAGTGTGAAATTTTTCGTCACTGTCGTCGTGACTCGAAAATTTCTTCAAGACAGTGTGTTTCACGGTGCTCAGTTTTAAGTTTTACCCGTACAAGAGGAACTGAAAAGATCACGTTTGGTAAAAGTGTTGTTTAACCGGCGGATGTATCGGAGACCGGTTCCGGATAAAATGAATTTCTTGCTCAGTAACGCTCTACTTACTCCTTTGTCGCCACACTTTGTGGTCCTGTTAAGACAATCGAGACTTTCGAGACACGCGAATCGACGGATCAAGCGACGCGAATCGATCGGCATCGCGGCGCGTTCTCCTTTGCTTTTACGCGCTAATAAAATACTAGGTATTCAATATCTTGATACTTTTTTAACAATGTAAGACAAGCGGAAGATAAACCGGTTGACAGGTAAGTGACCAGAGAAAATCAAGCCAACGGAATTAACGATTAATAAGCACTATTTTCACGAAGTCAACAAAACCTACTCTCTAAATTTTTCTCTTTGGAGTGAAATCTCACTCGAAAAGAGTTGAAACACTATGACTATTGGAAAAGAGCGAAAAGTTTGCACTCTTGAATAAGAGTGGCAGATTTTCACTCTTCTTCACTAGTGGCAGTAAATTTAACTCTTTTGGAGTAAGATTTCACTCCAAGAAAATTAGAGAGTATACGATCATACGATAACAAAATTAATCCAACTTCTAGCTATCACAACCGCAATTGAACGTGCAATTACGTTCGTTAGAATATTAATAAAATATGTGTTAACTTTTTCCTGAAATGGCACGCGGATATTTCGAGTATCTTACGGTATCGGCTCAGGCGTGACGTTCGATTTCCACTCGGTAAACGTAAAGCAAAAACGTAATGATACCGCGCACGAAGAATCGCGCGTTGCGGTTTCCAATCAGTAATAACACGCTGAGATATAAATTGATGCCGCCCCAACGTTCCCGCGAAAGTCAACCAGTACTAGGCAAAAAAAATGGACCCCCATTATTTCTGCCACCGTTCATGTCAATCAGAGAAGGGGAAGCGAAATTTCAGACCTACATTACGTGAGTGATCGGCGGCAACGCATAAAACATCGTTCTGTTCAAATTACTGCAACTACATTGATGGGATAAGATTGCATATAGCAAAAGCAACCTTGCATTAAATTTGATAGTTCATGTAAGAAATAAAAATAACATGAATTGTAATGAATTGAAAATGAAGCTGTAAATTGGGAAATTGCGGTAAACAATTTCGGCATTTTCGGTAAGAAAGAAGTCGATTTTAAATTGACCACAGAGTTTCCGATTAACAAAAGTCAAGCAATAAAAAGTGAGGTTTGTACGTATTTCAAACTCGCTACACGAGAAGCAAACTTGGGCGCGTCCTACGAGATTCTAACGCATTAGAGGGTTAATTCGGAATCTAATCGAGTACTTTCGTGAGTATGATTGTAGACATTACCGAGAGGAGAAGCTGCACGGCGGATTCGAAATACCTACACGATACGAATGAAATGAAGTCGTTTTGAAGAGCAGGTGCCTCGTAATTTGACGTTCGGGGCTGCCAGTCAGCCCTCGGCTACATCCGTCCGCGTTCTCTAAGCGTCCGCCGCCACAGCGTTCTCAGCCAGCATCCTTCCATGCTTACCGCGCGCAAATGAGGTCTCGTTTTCACGTGCGTGCCTCGATTATGGAAAATTGCAGAATTCCGTGCCGCGAAGTCGGCGGATCGTATTCAACGAAGTACATATGATATTCGTACGAAATATCATGGTGAGCATTTTATTATTTTCCGTATTTTATTCTATACAAGAGCTGTACTAGCACAATGCAGTGGCCAATCGCATATGATATTTTTAATGGCTGAATTTAATGGACTGCTCGTTATGTCTATATACTTCGTTGACTTCGTTGTCTGATTCGTCGAATTTTGTGTGTTAAAGTAATTAGGATAACAAAAGTTTCTTTTCTAGCGGGCGACGCGACGGAAGAGACGCATTACGTCAAACGAAGTTTAATGCTCACAATAAAATTGTCTTCGTGACCTTGTCGTGTAATAAATTGTGGGAAATATTTCTGGTAACACACTGAACATAAATGGTATACGAAATTTCTTGGAGAAATCCTATTCACATATCACGCGAGGGATTATCGTTCAGGCACTAAATAGGTTTCGGTCTTGGCGATGTATCAGTTTCAATCGTTTATCGATTCCCGATCGACGGCGGAATTAATTCGTCTCGCTCGATTCGGCGGGGAATCGTTTAATCGTCGCCGTCGTGTTCTCTTAATTACCTTTTCAAGCGAAGCCGATTGTTCTCCACGTCGAGACACGAACCTGAGAAGACGCGTTCTCTCGCTTCGCCTCGGGATTCTCCCGTGCACGTTTCACGTCATTCACCTTTAACTCACCTGTGCTCACGCACACATATACATACAATCGACCGAACACTCTTCGAAACGTACGAGAATGCTCGCGCTCACCTAAACGTGTCTCGCTGTACGTATACGTATGAAAATAACTTCAGAACTATTCGATTCTCCAAGTTTCTAGTTACTGCGCGCTTAACTGAGGAAAATGCGAATAAAAGAAATCCTATTATTGCGTTCTTCATAAAGAGAAATAAAGTTCGTTATCAAAAAGAGATTGTTCATACAATTGTTAATTTATTTTCGTTAGTTGAAAATGTGACTGTCTCGTCACTTTTTATATAACTGCTAATTAACAAAGACATAATGATAGCAACTATAAAGGTGACAATTATTATATGTATATAAATTGTATTTGTAGAATTAATTTACATAGTTGAATGAACTATTTTATAATTATTGTAACTATGAAATAGTTTATTCAACTTTATACATTGATTCTACATATGAAACTTACATAATTAATTGTCACCTTTACAGTCGTTACCATTGTTTGTCTCTGAGTACCAAAAGCATACCTCTGCTTAAATATTTTCCAATATTTTTCATTTTTCGGAGAAGAAATTCTGCGTATTCTACAAATATTTGTAATCTATAACTTATTATCTCTGATTAATTAAAGAAACGTGTCGGACATTGCCCTTGAAAACGAGTTTTAAGACTGGCTGTTTTCGCAAAATGATCGAAAGACATGAGAGTATCGAGACGCATAGCCAGGAGGCGTACGCAACGCGAGCGTTCAACAACACAGACGCAACAATGCGTTCCTTCTGTGGATACGCTATAATTAATCGTGCCCTGACGGCCACAATGGTGGCAGGGAGAGCCTGAGCGACTCTCGGTGCTGCATTGCAGCGGCGGAAAAAAATATCTCATGACCGCACCACGTCGTCGAGCCCGGATGGGTAATCCTTATCACGGCCGTGTTACGCGCGAGAACGTATTATGGAATTCGTTTAATTAAAGCCCATCTCGTTTCTCTTCACGCGTCTTCTGCATCTGCGTCGCGCGCCGGAACTCCTAGCAGGCTCGCGTGTTCATGGATAATTTGAAAACGCAATCTGGAAGACCGCTATTTTCGCATCTCTCATAATCCGCGTCCAGGTAGATTAGATTGGTCGTGTCGCTACTTATCGCGGAAAATCTCCTAACGATATTGCCCTTCGTTATGATAAGATAGATGCGAAATCCGCAAACCACCGCGTGTGTTAATCTACCTCGCGTAATGTGAAAATATCAACTCTCTCGTATATGATATTTGCGCCATTTACCATCTGGACTATCACTTTGAATCGCGCAAAACATCCTACAGTGTAAGTTATTAGACATTTTTATTTAGTCTTACTATTTCTGCTTTATAGAGATATTATTGCAATTGCAGCTTAGAACAATCTTTTAATGCAACCCATTTAAAATTAACACTTAAAATTTTATACAAAATATTAAAACGACAAGAGAATCAATTGTTACTTTTTTCTATAAGACAACAAACATAAGAAGGATGAAATTTTTTATCATTATAGTGATTAATAGCAGGTGATCTGGTGACAATAGTATGCAAATCAGAAGAATCATAATTATTGCACTCTAAACGTCTATCAAGCATCATGTTAATCATCAAATTTACATAAAGAAATGTTCGCGAATAAAAATCAGATTTCAATGCAAAAATGAAAGTACAAAATAATGATCGCATCTGTCCCGTCTAACCGGCTTAACTTTGCTTGGCGCGTTTAAGCATAAGAAGAACGCGTGTCGTTCGAAAAACGCACACACAGAATTTTCGAGGAGATTTTCGAGCCGATCGATCGATTTCGTCTAACGATCGTGGGAATCCACGCGACTGAAATCTTGCAGATTTCTCTCGAATCGGGCTCCTTCTTACAATATCTTTCCGTATTAGGATAGCTCGCATGGGATTCGACGGATGTCCCAGAACGATCATAAGGATGGCCCTGGGCCAGCCCTGGTTGGACGTACCGCATGTTCGGACCATGGGATATATAAATTATACATGTAAATATACGAGCGGCCGACTCGAGAGATCGAATTGTGAGATATCGAGATATGTGTTGGCGATTCCTGCACCTTTCCTTCCCTTCTTAGATCCTTCCTTGCCCTTCATATTCAAACCTGAGTTCGCACACAGATGCGCATGCAGGCAAAAATTCACGCACTACATGTCGAATATTTCTGCCGTTCTTCGCGAATTGCGATTTAGGAATATTACCTGTATCCTACAAACATCCACATGTTCCATTGGCGACGTCGATTTCGATTATGAATTGCAAAGATCTTAAGAATTTTACGAATTGGAGCATGCACGTACATTTTATCTCCTTTCGTAAAAAAAATAAGCACAAACTATTGGAATCAGTAATATAAAAGTATTTCTCCATATGTCGATAAGTGCAGTTAAATTAAATTCCTATTTTCTCAGATACTTAATTAAGATCATTAAAATACTATAATAGTTGAAGTATATACATATAGAAAAGAAAACTTAATTAGTTTTACTCTTCTGTTAACTTCATTTTGATGTTACATTAATCTCAATTTTTAATATGCAATAATTTTGGATACTTTTTACTTTTTTGTTTTTATTAATTTTATGATCTAAGAATAAAATTGCATAATGTTACATTAATTGTTAATTTTAAATTGCATATTAAAATGTGAGATCAGCTTTCTTATCAAAGATATTTTTTATGCAAATAATAAGTAAAATTATTATAGTATCGAGTATAATTCAACAACTATGAATAAGTGTGGACATCGTATGTGTTGTTATTTATTTCACTACAAACGTAGTTTGAGCATTTATTCCTTATTTATTTAGGAATAATATATTTGTGTGATTCTGAAACCATATACACGAATGCGAAAATATCAAAATAATAATTTTTCCTCTTTAAAAGCATAATTATGACTTGACAAATTTATGCAAGAATATTAGTACAGACTATTCAAAATTGGAAAATTAAAAAAAAATTCTTTTACATTAATAATAATAAATTATTAACGTTTAAATTTCATATTGTTAAAAATAAATCTATTTTGTTGCGAGAGAGTTTTTTAAAAGAGTTTACTTAATTTCGCGAAATATCATTATAAAAATGTTGCATTCTTGCAAACCAGTGCGAAATATGAAATTTCATCATAGTGATTGTATAGATTTAACGCGAGCGTCCTTGTATTGTCAACCTATGACCTAATCGCTCTAGTTTTATAATTATTCTTTTCAACGAGATATTTTAAAGATTGCGGTAAGCATTGCACTGCAATATTGCCGATCTTGACCGCGATCATTGATCCGTGCTATTAATTATTAGTTACCGCTAGCAATTCATTCCACGCGCGTGCACGTGTATTGCAAGTGCCTTATGTCGCAGCAAAGCCTGATTATGCACATATCTAGTTGTACTTTGAACACAGTCAATGTCAACATATCGAACGAGTCACTGTGCGTCTTATGTCATAATTACGAGACTTTAGGTATGAATGACGTGTGAGGGAAGTCGTTGATCACTTTAATAATTATTCAGTCAATAAACGAAAGTTGCAACGATTTCTTATATAACGTATTAATGTAATGAATGCATGTATCTTATGTTAAATATTTCTACGACTCCTGTAAATTTTATTAAATTCACTATTGTATATATAAATATTGTAAATGAAACGCGTAATTAAATTAGACATCTCGCCGTACGTCGGGAAATTAATTATAATATAAAGAGTAGCGCAAGCAAAGTATCGACCGCAATGAGATTAGTATGTAGAAACGATTAATCATTGACAAATTTAAATCAAGAATCTATTTTTACAAAAGATTGTCTAAGAAATATTGTTTCGATTTCGACACATTAACATATTGATAAAGAGAAAAAAAAAATAATTTTGTATTTTAATATACAAATATAACGCAGAAAAGTTTTATATCACTCGGCCGATACATTTTCCAAGTGCGCTATATAAACGTTCCTGCGACTATTGTACAAATTGTCGACATCGTGTAGTCTGATGTAACGTTTTAATACGTCATTCAGAAAACATGAGAATTAGAAAAGAATGCTATTGTATCTTATCTTATAATTGCAAAGTGTGAAAAGACGTGTTAAAGCGGAAATAAAATATTTTGTAACTAGCAAGAAAAATAATTGGTACACAACTGTTGTATCACGAAATAGAATTGATTATAACCGTTTCTCATAAGGAGATACATATAAAATTTACACATAATACATTCAATTTTATAAATCAACTTTTATACTTTTTTGTGTATTATTAATTGATAATACTTTCTTTGAAATTTTGATCGCTAAAAATTGTTTATATTATTTACATTGAATCAAATTTATTCTTCGAAATAAATAATTCAATAAAAAAAATTATGTCAAAATTTTTCGTTCAATAACTTATTTTAAAATGATAATGCATTAACGTGTTCTTCATTTCGTATGTATCCCGTTAATAACAGAATACTTAACGTTTCTTGCCTCAGAAAAAAGCACAACGAAAATTTTAGAAGATGTAATGTTGTGAAATTTCATGTATTGTGATAAAACTTGCCGATAGATAGATATCGCATATGCAATCGAATTAGTTTGACACTTTCGAAAAAAGTCAATACATACCTACATATATTAGTGAAATATTACGAGTGAAGCGATATCACTGGTAGAAATCTAGTATCGATGAAAGAAAGATACAGTAGATAATAAATTGATTTTCTTCTTCTTCGTGATGTTATATCATTCGAGTTCTAATTTCACGCGAGAAGAGACTATTCATAATCCTCAAAGATGAATGTAAATGTTGTTCCGATTGCCTATTCATGCACTGACGAAGGCACATACCGGCAATCGCTCACGGGCAGTATGTATATGTACTTGTAACTTTCTTTCACCTCCGCTAAAACCTGCCATATTAACAAAATCATTAGGTTTTGTTAGAAAAATACGCGAATATATCGATCATTTTTTTACTGTTAAATTGCGAATGGTAATAATTTTCAACGTCTTTTCGAAAGTACGTCCCAATGTAAATTACGTATTTAGCACAAATTGTATATAAGATCACAAATTGTAAAGAAACGCACTATTTTATTATTGTATATATTGTAATCTAAGATTAGAATCGAGATTGTAATCTTTGAAATTTGGAATTGTACAGCACAATAAAGAAATATTTCATGATACGTGTATCTATGTACTTTCTTTCCTAACATTATCTATTTCTTAGCAACGAAAGATATTGATTAAGAAGATAAAATGTGAAAAAATGTAATAAATATGAGAAATTTAAATCCTAAAAATTTTGAAAGGAAAGAGAGTGAATGAGAGAGATAAAAAGATAGAGATGAGAGATTAATCACAATGTTATCATCGTATTTTTAATAAATTCTACAGGAAATTATATCACTTTATTAATTAATTAATACCTAATCGGCCAACTACTATAAAATAACATAACATCAAAATTAATTTCGCACTCAACAATATAATGTTATATATTATAAGTGTTACATTTACATCAATAATTAACAATATATAATTTCTTGTAAAAATTATTTGATGTTATGTTTGTATTTGATGTTATGTTATGTTCAATTTGTATCGACTGAGTAGTTATATTACTTTTTAAAAATTGTTTCGATGAATTATTAAATATGTTTACCTACAAAAATATAAAAAAGAAATTTACTTCATTGTCTAATAAGATATATACATAATATAATTATTATCACACTTATTTTTCTGTAAATGTATATCATAAAGTTTTGTTTGTTTTACAAATAAATTATCTTTTAGGCTAAAATGTAGAAGTTAATCGCGATTACAACCACTACATTACTACATATTTAAAAATTGTCACATATATATAATTATATTATATATTTAAAAATATTTCTCGTATCTCAATTAAATTTGTATGACCAATCTATAATCTATAGAAAATATTCAACAATAGAGCAATATTACGATCGCACGGAATTCACTTAACGAGACTGTCGCGCATTCATATTACACGCGATAATACACTATACACGATGTCTATAGTCGGTTTTCTCGATATTATTTGAACTAATCTAATATCAAAAATGCTAGTATAGTTCGATGTACAATAAATTGTAGCAGGACTGTTGAATTAATGTTATTGTAAAAAGGATAGTTAAAAGTTTACGTGAGATCTACGTACTTGGCAATGATCGTGCTTGTTTCCGGTATTGAGAGCTCAATAATGGTGATCGTGCAGGATTTGTTTCCGTTACGAACATTTCACGGAGCACTCCCGATAATATTTTGCCCGCGATACTCACTTTTAAAACTATAGCGATCGTAAAAAATACTTAAACTTTACTGATCCACTGCAAAATATTCCTCGTCAGAGATGCAAATATTTCAAATCCAACCCGTCTGCAACAGCGTCATCTGTCGGTGGCTTGGTGTGACTAGTAGAGCCGCGAGTTCGCAATGTTTGCATCACTGGCATTACTGCTCTCTTCTGTAACTTGAAGTTTGCACTTTCTCTCATGTGCTTGACTAGATTGAGGTTATGTTCTATTCACGTGTATTATCAAATAAAATTTATTTCTACAATGTATATCTTTTTAAATGATTGTCCCTATTAATTAAATAAAAAATATACTAAACATATTGAATTAATTAATAAATGCACTATAGTAAAAATTTATAATTTTTATATTTATTATAAAGCGTTTGTCAATTTCTATTTATACTGTGAAAAGACTAATAAAGAGAGAAAGATAATAAAATAAATTATAACAGAATCATGAAATTTTTCACTGACTCTGTAGCACGTTGTGCTGCACGAATTGGTACATTAAGTGGATTTGAAAGGTTGCCAAATATTTCCTTTGAAACACCTTTACTTCTTATTTATACAAAGGTATGGAATGAAAAATTCTGTCTTATAATTATGTATGATTTCTTTGTAACAAAATTTTTAGGGTGGCAGTGTACCACATTTGACAAAGGATGTCTTGAAAACTGTAACACTGGAAGAGCAGCTACTATCTGTCTCACTTTCCTCAACTATAATAATGTCCGATGCTATCAAAGAGCTAGACACTTCTTTTGCTGATTTTGTTAGTATGAAGGTATGAACAGAAGCAAAATTATTAAATTAACAGTATACATTGAAGTTTCATTATATTGATCATTGAAGAATTTGGTTGCAGGAATATATAAATTTATTATCAATACATGATCCTGCGTATACTACCAACCCTGGCTTTCAGCAATTAGATACTATTTCCGTCTGGTCCAGAACAGGAAGAATTGTTGTTTCAGCTGATAAATATATGAAAATTGTGCAAGCTTATAAACCAGATTTATATGTCGCTTTATGTGATGGAGATACAAATATTAATAGCCGTGCGAAACGAATATCAAAGGCAGTACTTCGAAGTAAAACTTTATTAGAACAATGTTTAGATATCCATCTACACTCGGATACTTTGAAATCGACAGGAATATTAGGGCCAATAGAGGGTGGATATAACTTGCAAGCTAGGAAAGAATCCATAGATTATCTAAAAGATAAACCTTTGGCAGGATTTGTAATAGATGGATTACATAATAATGGACCAGATGTACAGAATATTTCATCAGAGCAAATTAAAGAAGTAGTACAATATACCATCGTAAGTATGTTTTTAATTTAAAAATGTATACAATTTATGTGATTTGAAGTACTTTAATATGCTGTATAATATATTATAATAATTGATAGAATTTACTGCCTATCGATAAAGTCAGAATATCAATGGGTTGTTGGAATCCAGTTACTGTATTGGATCTCATTGAATTAGGAGTAGATGTGTTTGATTCATCCTATCCTTATGTTATTACTGAACAATCACAAGCTTTAACTTTCCTTTGTGATCATGATATTTGTGAGAATAATCAATATGCAATGTCAATAGGAGAAAAGAAGTAAGATAAAACAATATTTCAAATAAATATATGAACATAATAATACATGCTTTCACATTTTTTTTTCTTTTCCTAGGTATGCAGACGACTTTTCCCCTATTTGTAAAAAATGCGAATGTCTTACATGTCAAAACCATACAAGAGCATATATCAATCATTTACATCATACCAAGGAATTACTTGCTTTAGTACTTTTAATGATGTATGTATTTATAAATTATATTTAAATCAATCTTGTGTATCATCAATTAACAATTAATGATGATTTCAGACACAACACTCATCATTATCTTCAATTCTTCAGCCTTATTCGCGATAGTATAAAAAATGGAACATTCTGTCAACTTCAGATGAAAATTCGTCTAAAATATGCAACTGTTACCTCTGAGTTTGCTAAATCTACTACTGTATGAGCATTATTTTTAATAAATTATTTTTTACCTTATATTTATTGCATTGTACATTGTATTTTATTTGAAAAATTTCTTTTTGGATCATTCGGGTAGAAAATTTGGATCGAGATAATTATAGGAAGAATCACTAAAATTTTGTGGAAAATAATCTAAGTCGTAATTTCTAGTATATAGTGGTGGTTTTATAGGAATTAATCTATGGGATGGATCATGTAAGGGATTTTCCGCCTCCAATTGTGCTATTGCACAATCACCACATAGATCAATTCCGCTATGACATTCTGCACAATGCCATCTGGTACCTTTTAAAGGTTCCTCACCACACACTGTACACTGTAGGAAAATATCGTTGATAAGCAATGATTCTATATGTATAATAGCTGTATAAAAAGAATACATACTTTGTATCCGACATGTTTATACACAGGAGAGTCCTGTGTCTTTTCAGCTTTCACTTGCCGCAATAAATTCATCTGTCTTATTTCAAAATTATCATCACTTCCTGCAGTCAGTATATCATTCTCCTGGAAAAATAATACCAATATTGAAATAACTTTTTCTAATATCTGTTTATTACTCAACATAAAGCAATAATATGCACGGTGCTTACAGATTCTTCTGCTATAGGCTGTTCTTTACTATCATCTGATATGTTAAAGGTAATATCTTGATGTGGGAAGAAAGTTGAACGTTTAAATAAGAAATTGTTGTTACGCTTATGAGTTAAATTTTTTTTGACATCCAATTTTAGTTTAGGTCCTCTGCCAGGTATAGGCAAACCTGCCCTCAAAAGCTTAATAAAGTATTTTTGAACTCTGCTGGATACTTGCTTAGGCGTTCGATTCCCTACAAAAGGAAGTAGTTCTAGCATCTTGCTTGTAACATAAGTTATCTCTATTTTATAATTATGTAAGCATAGATGTAACTGTAAGTGGTTGTAGTTGTAAGAATTGACCAATAAATTTAATATGAGGAGAAAATTGCAGTTGGTTAATTGTTACAACTATAAGCACTTACAACTAAGCTTATGTAATTGTAGAACAAGTTTTATACCTAATGCATTTGCTATCTTGGTCCAACGTCTCATTTCTACTTCCTCTGGTGGATACTCGATTAAAAGTTCCTCGAGTCGCCTTTGCTCTTCCATTGTCCACAATTGATTGAAAGTCTCAGGTTTACTCTCATCAAAGGCACGACCTCTGACTAAGATCTGCAAAATGAAACGATAAGATACAGAGCTCTTCTTTCCAAATATACATTCATTGATACATACCTTTCCATCTTCCTGTTCAGTCTTTGGTTGTATCTGAGGTAACACTTGTCCATGTCGAGTTTGCGGCCTCACACGTCCATCTGGCAATGCAATGCTGTATTGCGACCAGTCGATGCAGGGAATTTCTGGGATCTTCTGTGGACCAGGTAGTTCTGGAAGATCACCGTTTTGTAACTGTGCCACGAATGCTATCGGATCCTTCAGTGCTTGGGCACGCACCGACATAAGCTTGTCCAAATCTTCTGTAGCCTGAATTCTCTGAGCCTCAAGAATAACTATCGTTTTTAGGAAAGCGGTGTAATCTTTGTTACCCTTTAATGCCAAGTGATCAGATTCGAAGTAAAATTCGTTCGGTTTCTCATTCGAAACCTTCTCTGTCTCGTCATTCATTTTTTAAATTCAAATTTGTAACGAACAACGATACCATATGAGATACTTGTCGTACAAATTTATGGACTTGTTTTTACACATTCAAACACAGTATTGCACGAAGCACATGAAGCACGCGCCAATTATAACTTAACCTCGCCTAACTTCACACTACTCCCGAAGTGTCCCGAAGTCTGATCTCGACTACTCCCGAAGTCCCGACAGTCTCATATAGCGATCATAAAACTTGTATGTAGCTGACGAATATTTCTTGGATTAACCAAGAAGAAAATGCTTCTAATTCTAACTAAACGTCGATCTATCGGAAATTTTGTTTAAAAAAATATAATGTTAAAAATAAATATGAATACAACAAATATTAATTTAAATTATATTAAATTAAAATATATTAATTTAAAAGACATTTCGAATTTAAACTTTTAGAAACTTTTAGAAATTATTTTTTATTTTATAATAAAATTGTATAAAAATTGGAAGCGTTTTTATATACTATCGCTGCCTGCACCATACGTAACAGAGACGTGCCATTTTAGTCGCAAAGTCGCAGAAAATTATGATACGTCTTTCGAACGTCGCTATGACGTAACATAAATAATTTGACTGTTTTTGTTTTATCTGTTTGTCAAATTTTTTAGGATATTGTCGTTTATATTTTAAAGATGAACAATATTTTCTCTTATTTTATCTTTATTTAATAAAATTTCATGTAACACGTATAATTATCACGTCGCAAAGACGTTATATAGAATTCTATATTACAATTGGTATATAAAATATATATTTATTATTATTATATTATATTATTATATTATAATATAATTGCAATATTTAGGGCCATTGTCACCAAGTTTCGATTAACTAATCGGCCTATAGTAACTTTGCAGGCTTCCAACTGAAGCTAATGTCGGAGATTATTATAATGCTCGTATTAATAGATGCGATTTATAGAGGTCGTAAACTGTTAACTTAGATCGTATAATCTGTAAGAATTGACCAATCACAGTCGAATGAGAGGGGAATATTCGATTGTGATTGGTTAATTCTTACAGATAACGACATAAATTATAAGTTAACAGTTTACAGATATAAATCTGTTTTAATCTATTACATGAAGTTACAAAAACACGTCACCGTAACGTTTCTGTCACCAAAAATTTAACATTTAGTCACGTGACAGCAACGTGTCAATTACGTTTCGATGACCAGTTGAGACGTTGCTACAACGTAGCATGCGACGAGTTAGAACGTCACAGTGACGAGTTTGCCACGTACGGTGCAGGCAGGGTAGTACTGTTTTTATAATATCATTTTAATTAATATATATATTATTTAATTAAATTAATATATCATTATTATTATAAATTAATTATTATCCACGTAGCACACCTGCAGCGCGTGTAAAGCGCTTTCGGAAGCGCTGTTCAGATTGCACCTCCCAAAACTGCTGTTAATTATGCACTTTTATTGATGCGGATAACTCGGCTAATTTCAAGTAATATTGCAGACACTGTTATACGACATGAAAAGTGCAGTAAATGTGCTATAAAACTGTATTTATTCTGCGCTGATTATATGCGCTTATAATATGCGCTTTTCATAGTGGATTTTGAAAGCGCTTTTAAAACGCTAAAAAGCTGCTAAAGTAATGCACCTGCATACGCGCTTTTTTTTAGCGCTTTTTAAGCGCTACTGTGTTACGTGGGTATAAAATCTTACTTTTTCGTTTTAATTTGTGGAGTATTCAATTTATATTGACGTACATTATGTAAAGTAAATATACACAAAAACAATTAATATTTTTTAAATAATTTTAATATAGATCTTTTCTTTCTTATATTGTATTCAAATTGCACGAATTATATCACGTATAAATTATCGATATCAAATGCGACTGATATAACATATGGCACAATTAAATATAAATACCTTCGTCAATAACACAATGTGTTTAATATCTTCCATATCAAGATTCAATTGATGTTTATCAAATTATTGTCTTAAATCGAGTGTATTTCAACGAAACTGATATAATTTTACGCTGAGACTGAAAATAATTTTGTAGAACTCAATTCGGGGTCTTATTTTCAGTCTCAGCGTAAATTATGTGTGTATATATATATATATATATATGTGGATGAAGTAATAGTCTTATAAACATTATGAGACAAAATGATTATTCACTTAAAACATAATAGTCGCTCTAACAATATGAAGTAATCTCGTATATTATACCTACTTCCATTCTTTAATTTTGTATAATTCTGTTCTGTAGGGCAGAATTATACAGAGAAATACTTATCATTATTGCATAAAAATGCATTTAAAAATTATATACATCAATAATTAACTTTCCAATTATATCAATGTTGTAAATATATTTTGCTTTATAAAAAATGTATGTTAGCTAGTAGCAACGTATTTATTAATTTTTAATAAGAACAGCTTGATATAAATTTTTATTAAAAAAATATTGGTCATAAAACATAAATACATTTACTCAACCAAAACATTTAAAGTATTTGAGATATTTATCATTTTGCTTCAGTTGATAAAAAGATATTATATTAATAAGATATGTTATTTTGCTGAGTTATACAATTATTTAAGCTGTGTTTCAATATACACTGCCAGTACTAAAAGTATATAGTACAGAATCATTCATTTTATTCTGATCAAGTAAAAATGTCGAAAATATACAATTTTTTCAAGAAACATTTCAAATATAAAAATTGTATGATGTAGAAGGAGATATACAACAATGCAGTTTTATTATGTGAGTGTTTTTTTGATAAAATTGTATATTATCAAAAAATGTGCCTATTAATTTTAAAATGAATCATCGTGTACACAACATCATCTGTAGTAATATAAATTTATAATAATGTATATAAACTTTCATGCGCGTAAACTTATTAATTTACTGGCAATGTACAACCAAACGCGCAATTAGTTGCATGAACGACATTGAACATTAGAAAGTCTGCAGTCTTTTATGGAAATAGGAAGGATAACAAGTAATCAGCTTCGTCCGTGAAAAATCAATCTTTAAAGTAACAGATGTTTATACTTAATATAAAATTATATATCGATGATACAATTTTTTACCTCATCAAATGACTTTTATATACTTAACTTTTTATTACAAGAATATACAACTGGCTACTCATGATCCATCATAATTTTAATCATTTCGTTATACAGTGTTCAAAAAATTAGGGATTTACTTAATGTCAGCGTTAAAGAGGAACAAATTCGAAGTTATGTAATATATCTTTGCAGAAAATAGTCACGGAGTACTATTTAAAAAAAAGCACTTTAAAGTTTAAGAAACCTCATATCCTTTCTTACATACCATTTTTTAAAAAAATCGGCATTATAATTTAATAACATTATTAAAAAATTAAAGAACAGCTTTTATTATGTAAAAATATAATAATAAACGGTTTATAAACGACTAAATCGAAATTATATAACGTAAAAGAACATAAAAGCCATATAACGTTAGATCTTATTGCGAATTAAAATGTTATAAACATTCGTTTAATGCTAATTTAACAATATATGACATAAAATATGTGATATAAAGGTCAAAAATTTTTGACTTTTTTATAAAAACTTATAGCGTTGGCTTTTATGCTTTCTATATTTTATTATATTATAAACTTCAAGTTTTTGATAATATGTACGGAGAAAACAAAATTTTATCTGTAAATTTCTACAAATGTATAGCAAAATATAATTTCTTTTTATATATATATAAAATAGTTTTTAGCATTACTCTATAATAATTTTTTTTCTCTGTTTTATAATAATTTAAAATAAACAGTATTTTTTGAAATCTTTCCTTTAAAAACTTACATTTGCTGTCACACCAATAATCTGCCGCAAAAATTTACATTGTGTCTACATTTCTATAAATATTTATCTTTTTGATATTTAAAAGAAATAAAAGCATTTTCGATAAAAATTTTACTTCTATAAATTTACTATGCACATAATTTGTAACAACTTCACAACAGATTTTATTGTCACAAATTGTGTTGCAACGATTCACGTTGTAATCGTTGCAAATTTATTGTGTAAGTGTAAAGTTATCACGAATTATATATTATATTACATCATAGTCGAATGACATAAATCATAAACATCCATGGTATACATTCATAATGATTACGCGCATAATATATATAAAAGAAAAATAAAATCTTTATGTCGAATATGCTTGTGTATTTTTCGTAATGCCAAGAAAATAACTATCAGAAATGCAGTCAGTTCAAATTGTTGCGACAGAATACCGGCTTGACGACAAATACAGGTTTTAAAAAAAAAGATTAAGAATGCATTTACTTTAAATCAGTATATCTCACTGAAAAAAAATCATAGCTCAATGATTAAAAAAAGTATTTAAAAAATTTGCGGCACAATTAAATACATTTACAGACAAATTTGTAAGGCTTATTTTAAGCCCTAAACATAATACGAGACAACGATAGCGATAGAAACAGAGGAATCTAATATTTGAAAATATATATATTATAATGAATACAGGGGAACACAGAATAAGAAAATAGGAACAAATTGCCGATGAGTCGGAATTCTGTGTCTCTTATATCCTACCAATCAGCGATCAAATTTTTCATTCTGTTTATATGAGCTATAACCTTGAAACAGATGGAAAAGTGTACTACAGTTTATATG
Source organism: Cyphomyrmex costatus (assembly GCF_001594065.2). NCBI lineage: Eukaryota > Metazoa > Arthropoda > Insecta > Hymenoptera > Formicidae > Cyphomyrmex > Cyphomyrmex costatus. The sequence continues at coordinate 5,185,861 of NW_017275965.1, read as the reverse complement.
CAATTGGATTGGTTGGTAGTTTTTATTTCTTTTGCGGCATTGTGCAACATTGCAACGGAAGGTAATAATTATATATCACTTATTTCTATATTATTCCTATCGCTGTTCTTGACGCTGTTACCTCGCATCGTGTCTAGGATTTCACTTTAAAGTGCTGTAGTGAAATCATAACAGAGAAACATAAAGTTTCGAGCATTCAACAGATAAGGTTTCGAGCTTTAAAACATTTTTTATATATTCCTCTCTGCAACAATTTTTCGCAAAAATACGTAATTTTGAATTTGATCTTTTTTAACATCGACTTTAAGTAATTCCTTAACTTTGTGAATTTTCTAAACCACTCAAAGCTTTTTAATATAAAATTTATAAATAGATAGAGTTCTTCTTCTTTACTTTTGCATTAGGGCCCCAAAAATCCTTTGCACAATCCTGTTTTCAACCTTCTATCGGTTGTGCACGCACAGAAGCTTTATGACGACTTGTTAGCTGATTAGATTTTGTCGATTTACCTCGAGAATTCGGACAAACAAATCATTTAACATAGTCCCGCTTATTCACGTAATCGCCAATTGCCAGAAAACAAATTTCAAGAGTTAATGTTTAGCGTTTGTGTAATAACAATTTCTAAAGATTCGTTTATCTCCCGGAAAAAAAATCTGCACAAATTGGGACTCTGATAAATTCAATTAGAAAAGCATAAATCAGATATCAAGATTAAATAATAACTAGTTAATTAGTTAAAAGTTTATTTAAAAAGTTAATAACTTTTAAATTAATTCAGTTAATTTTAAATGAGTTAGCTTTTTAATTTCAACTGATTATTTTGTATATGTATAATATATTAATTGTTTCTCTATATTAATACATTTTCTTTGAATATTATTTCTTTTTTTATATACAAAATTTTAAACATTAAATAATTAGACAATTAGAGAAATGTTCAATGGCGTAATCGCGTAATGTCTCGTTATTGCAAAGTCACTTGCATTTTTCTCAAATCAACAAAAAAGAGGAGAAATAAGAAAAGTTGATTTAAAAGCACATTTTTATTTTCTATATAATTTTATATATAAAATATTTTTATAATTCTCATTTGTAATTATTTTTTTCCTTTGGAGTAATATAATTTCAAAAAATTACATTTTAATGTAATATAAATAATGCTTTTTAAAATTAAATTTTAATTCGACTTCAGTCGATTTAATCTAAACTTTTAATCAAGTTCTTTTGTTTATACATGCAACTTTTAATGTATTATAACTAAGTTAATTTTATAAGCTATTAAACATTAATTTTAAAAGAAACAATTATTTCTGATTCAATATATACCATTAGATATATGTATATGTATATATAATTAAATCTGTCAAAATATTATTTTAATTGAGATAACTGGAAATTCAGTTGTGCAACAAATATTCTAACTGATATGGTCAAAATGCATTCTGTTAATAAAACTTCTTGTTAATATAATCAATACATTTTTCTGGCTAGCTCAGCGCCCGATCAAGAAAAATAGCGGAGTATCTATGACGAGGATGAGTATCTCCTTATCAGTGTGCTAATGTCTGCGAAAAAGCGACAAGCTGATCCATTGAGTTCAGTCCCGATTTGAAGCTCCGACCGTGATAAACTCACTCAATAGCTTCAGTCGCGTGGTCGAGCTCGTTACCATTGCGCGTGGAGCACCGACGAATTCACGATTGTTTTAGAAGAGAAGATAAAGACTACCGCCGCCGCCTCCACCACCATCGTCGAACAGGCCGGCCGTCCATGCAATGTGTCATTGAATTTTGAATCACTGTTGACAGTGTCGGTGGAGCGTGCAACGTGCTTCGCGCTCTTATTCCTTGTCTCGGTCTCGACAAACAGAAAAAAATGGCAAGCGAGGAGAAGACGGTTGGAAAAATCGAGTTAAAGAGAGAACTGGGACTTTTCAGCGCGGTCAGCATCATTCTGGCAGTGATGATAGGTAACACATAAATCTTGATTATGAAAATCTATAAATTTTCCGCGTGAATACACAAATTATAAATTCAATCGTCGCCTGTAAATGCAATCCGATCTCGATCAGATTTTATCTCCTATATTTGCCATACATTTACATTAAACATTATATGTTGTACGTTTTATTTCCGCGTGCGATGCTCGTGTCATGCCATATTTCGCGAGTTTGATATAGAAATTATGAGAATGCAACACAGATTGCAACAGTATAAACGATAAAGATAATAAAAATGGAAATTCATGACACATTATATTTTATTTTTATTCGGATTCCCGAGTGTCGATCTCTGACACTCCTCCCATTCGTAATCGCGCTCGTGCGATAAATCGTAATGCAACACAAAGAAGGCCAGATCTCAGACGTTCAAATCCTCAGTATCGTGCTAAAAAAAGATCCGGCATGATGCGCGCTTTTACTCTAAGTCATAAAAATTATTTTTATTCGGCATTGTTCAGCGATACAATGAATAATTAACCATTCAATTTAATTTTATAGTATTAAATAGTAATAGCATATTAATATAACAACCACATTTATTCGTTAGCAAATAAAAAGAATTGTGTCAAAAGTGACGTAAAAATAACTCTATTTTTATCCACTAGACTGAGAAGCATTATTTAAATCAAGATTAAATAACAATCGAAAGTAATTATGTATGATAAAAATTAATGCAAAAATATGCGTTATTACTCAACGAAAAACGTAAAGAACGTATTCCAAAAATGTTAAACAGAGAATCGAAGTACGCATTGCTTTCAAAACTTGTTTCCAATTTTATTATTGTTTATCGTTAGTTTATTATAACAATTTTATATATGTATAATGACATTGCAAATTTTTTATGACGGTACATCAGAGTTGGAAAAGTCCAAGTATTACTTGTATAGGTTTGAAAAGTCACTAATTACTAAATAAAAAGTACCTTCTCATTTAAGTACAATTTAATTTTTTATTCGTAATTTTTATTTTTTATTTGTAACTAGTTATATTTATTCGTTATTTGTAACAGAAAAAGTAATGCGTCGATGCATTATAAGTTACTTCTTACTATTTTCAGTAAATATCGCGTAATATGGCGACAAATATTTTTCCTAGACTTTACACAACATATAATATTATATCGGAATTAATCATATTCAGCGTTTAGTTATCATTATAGTAAAAAATTGCAACGTCAAATTGTATCAAATTGTTATTAAAAAATGACGGCATATAATATCCCTTCCACTCTCTTATTTTATTAAATATTCTATTTGTCTTATTCTCACTCTTTTTTCAAGTTAATCAAAGATTATAATATTTTATATCGCAATTAATTAATTTTTTTCAAAAGAAGTTCTACAAATAAAAAATAAAAGAACTTGTCTGAAATGTAGTCAGTGAAAAAAACATATTAAAAATACTATAAAATAACATAGGAAGCACGTGATAAAATAAATCTAATAAAAAATCGACGGCTTTTTGATTTTGAAAATTAAAGAAGAATGTTATTTTGCAGAACATAAATATAATCATCAATTCGTTTTAATTCTTTTGTGTTTCGTGAGATATCGCGTAAGTGCCAAATTATATAAAACAATACAGTATCTTTAGGAATCAAGAAAGTCACTAACTTTTGTTTGTGCTAATAAAATAATCTTGTTGTGTTCTTTTTTTATCATTATTCATAGAGCGGTGGAATGTATCGTATATCATAAAGATACTAGAATGTATTTGTAATGCTTGTAAATAACACATAATCGCAAAAACATTTATTAATATTTTAAAACGGCATAATAAGTAATAATCATAAATTACGGTATTCTTTGAACTGTAGTGATAGCCTTTAGTACAAGATGGCAATTCAGAAGTAGTTAACAGTAATTACATAATTGTACAGACCCAAATAAAATACCGCTTTATTCATTGAAGCCCTTAAATTTTAACAGTTAATTGACGGTGACCGAAATGCTTTCTCACGCGTTCTTAGATATTAGATGTATAGTAAAAGATATAACATCACAAAGATACAAGATCACATGTTCTTTAAAACCAATAAAAAAGTTATAATCATAAAGTAATTTATATATGCCCAAATCAACAGCAGCATAAACAGAGTACTCAGTAATTAAAGTCTATTGCCCGTTGCTATTAATGTAGATTAGCTTAATCTCTGTTCAATTTTTAGAACTAGAAAAAGATAAAGGGTTAATTGAGCCAATTTAAAATTAAACTATATTGATAAAAAACGGGCAAATTAACTAAACATTTCTAATTAAAACGTCTATTTTTACATGGTTTAATTACTAACATTTAGTAAAAAATTTCATATTCTTGGAGCGTTATCTTTCATTGACGGATCTTATCTTTTATCTGTTGTAGAATCTCCAAAGAATTTACTGAGACGAGGATTAACTACTGATATTATATCTACACTCAAAAATTATATTATTCGATATTATAACATTGCAACTAAGTAGCACAATTAGATAATGTCATGTCTCTCATCGCGATTATCCCGATGTTAAAATCCTAATAAAAATTCTTTATGACTTATTAATATAATATGTAATAAAAAAACAGTAAATACTTTACTCACACAGTCTGCAAATGATCTGTATGTTCTCTCAATGATTAACAGACTATAATGATCTGTCAACACTGGCCTACAAATATTTTGTTTATCAACATAATAAATATATACGACTAAAATCGTCGAAAAGGTTAATTGAGATTAATCGATCATCCACGTCATGGAACATTAGTCAGTTACTGTGGCTGACTCTGCCGAATATTACTAACTGTGAATTGCTATTAATTACAATCTCTATTGTTCAGGTTCCGGCATTTTCGTGTCACCAACCAGCGCTTTTGAACGATCAGGATCTGTGGGATTTTGCTTAATCGTTTGGATCAGCTGTGGCGTGCTGTCTCTATTAGGTGCGTTGGCCTTCGCCGAATTGAGTACTGTGGTACCACGTTCTGGTGCCGAATATGCATACTTTATAGAGGCCTTCAAACCTTTACACCCTTACGCCGGTCAGATGCCAGCATTTATCTGTTCTTGGATCTCTGTGATACTGTTACGACCAGCGGAAGTGGCAGTAATTACATTGACTTTCGCGGAATATAGCGTGCAACCGTTTTCTGGATATCTTTGTAATCTATCCAGTGACTCTATGGCAACGCTGAAAAAGTTAATAGCGATTATGGCATTGGGTTTGATAACGTACATTAATCTCATCAGCGTCAAACTCTATGTAAAAGTGCAGAATGTGTTTACTGTATGCAAAGTAGTCGCCTGTATGGTAGTAATCATCGGCGGAATATGGTGGTTGGGCTCAGGTCATGTAGAACTTCTCAGTAATCCTTTTCGTGGTACCACTACGTCGGCTGGCAATATTGCTTTGGCCTTCTACAGCGGTCTCTGGGCATACGATGGATGGACTGCGACCGCGATGATTACTGAAGAAATCCAGAAACCCGAAGTCAATATCCTCCGTAGCACGCTCATCGCCGTCCCCGTCATCACCGTTCTATATGTATCCATGAACTTGATGTATATGGCAGCATTGACAATGTCGGAGATGAAGAGCGCACCAGCGGTAGCGGTAGTTTGGGCTAACCGAGTCTTGCCCTCTTGGATGAGCTTCGCAATACCGCTCGGTGTAGCGTTGTCAACCTTTGGATGTGCTCTTAGTATTCAATTCAGCGTAGCCAGGCTGTGCTTCGTTGCCGCCAGTGAGGGCCATGTACCACGAGTCTTCAGTTATGTACACATCGAGAAGATGACACCGGCCCCAGCAGTGATTTTACAGAGTTTACTTTCACTAGCGTGCCTGCTACTAGGCGATATAATTGCTCTGATCGAGTTTGCCAGTTTTCTCATGTGGCTGTTTTATGGACTAGCAATGATATCGCTCATAATTATGCGACGGACCAAATCAAACGCTCCTAGACCGTATACCGTACCTATTGTGATACCTTGGCTGATATTAATTGTTTCAATCTTCCTTACGGTGCTTCCAATAGCTTACGAACCATCGATAAAATATTTGTTCGTATTTATATTCGTCTTGTGCGGTCTTGTCGTATATCATGTATTTGTGTACAAGAAAATAGGAAATATCTTATCAGGTGAGTATAATTTGATAAAAATATATATAAGAACCTCTTACATAAGAGGTTTATGTATATTGACACCAAACATAATTTACTTTATTGATAAATAATAAAATAAAATTTGTTTTTATGTTTTTTTTCCAGCCAAGCTAACATACATCATGCAAATGTTATGTCTAGTCGTTGCTCCAGATAAAAAGGAAGACTGACCAAATATTTTTTGAATCTACTATTGTTGTAAATATATATGTATAAAGTACATACGCATATATACATAATAATTGCTCACACATACATTTAAAAACGACATTATTTTATACTATACATTTTTATTACCAAAATAAATTATAAATTTAGCTCGTGTAATAAGCATAAAAAGAATTAACAACGTGCCTTATATTATACTAAAAAATTGAAGAATTTTTGTACCTTTAAGTTTATGTATGTACTATTTTATTTTGTGTGTGTTTGTATGTGTATGTGAGATAAAAGTGTATTGTATATAAAAATATCGAGATGTATAAGAATAATACAACACGCGAACAGTTAGGAAAAATAATTTATATACTGCAATAATGCAATATTACAATATTAACATTAAATTATTTTTTTGATGTTTTAGATATAATAAGTGTCTAAACGACAAAACAACGCATTTATATTACAATATTACAAACTCCGTTTTATGTATAATGTCAGACATTTATTATATCTAACAATATATAATACTGCTATACTAAAATTAGTTTTTAAAACACAAAATTTTAATAACATATACTTTTTTGTAACATTTTTACAATAGGTAATAATATATAGTAAAATTATCATTTGAATTTTATATTTAATGATAATTTTACATAAATATAAATAGAATAAAACATAGGTGCATCAAGAAATGCGGTAGCGTCTCGCGCCAAAAGTATATTTTTCATAAGGATAAAGATAAAATTTATAGAACGCATAAAATTTTATCTAAGTATCAAAGATATTACATATATAACAGTTACTTTTTATCCTCCTCAATCTTTTATATAACCGACTGAAGTTTTAATTCACTGTAATGGAAACAATAGATTGTTACATATAATCTGATGTTCAGAAAGCATTATATAAATTTTATAAAAATTAAAATAATAATTATTTGAGATTCACACATCTTTTCCTTAAAAATTCAGGAAAATACACTCTTTAATCAGTATCTCTATTTTCAATATAAAAATAAATTTTTCATAGATATCTAAGTTGTAAATATAAATTTATATATATATATACACATGTATCAAAAAATATAAGACATTTATATCAATTCATTTAAATGAATAATATCAATCATTGTATTAAATATACATATAGTAAAATGCAAAAATTTGTGAATAATATCTTGTATATAGTTGACTGTAATATCGATAAAATTTTATTGGTATAATTTATTAATATTAATACAATTATATGTTTAAATATCATTTCCATAAATATTCTACTTGTAAAATAAGTTCTTAAAAATATCTTTATGCTATATAATATTTTTTAAAAATATATAGCATTGATAAAATTTAAAATTTATACAAATTAACAAACAGATCTCATATTTGTATAGTCTATAAAATTACTATTGGGTAGCACCACATTTTGAACAGGTTTGTCTTTCACTGAAACAGTTGAAAATATGATGTTTCACAGAAAAACAAAAGTATTTTTTTATCACTTACCTGAATATCTGATGAAGCTTTTTTCGGAATTCATTACAAAGAGTTTTTTCAGATGCAAGAGCTGCATCGCGTTCTCTTAGTTGTTGTCTCAAGTTATATATTGTATCTTCTAATGCCTCAAAGATTGCCTGAAAAGATTAAATATTTTGTAAAGCAAAATAATATATGAAAAAAATTAAGATCTATAAATATAATATTATAACTTACTCTAGATTCTTCTGCTGTATCAGATAAAACAGGAGGTTCATCCAAACAGAAGAATTCTCTTACACACGAAACGCCTATAAGAAGTGGGCTACTCAATATGCCGTTAACAAATGTTTGAAGACCACATATCCTTTCTTCTAAGAAACTTGGAGCAAAATTATCGCCAAGCCATTTTTTTCTTGGTAAAGCTAAATGGGCAATAGGAACTTTTTGCCTTTTTAATTGTGCTAATAGTCGAACAAAGTCTGTGTATCTTCGAAACACAAACCAGCAATCACCATTTTTCAATTCAACTCTAAGTTTGTAGACCTACACATCAAGAACAGAAAAAGAATTTATATTTAAAACATTGTGATATATAATGCAATAAAACAATTCTTTTATCATTTTAGATAACATTACTGCATCATATTTTTATATATTATTATTTATATATTTAAAAAATGGTGTATTGTTAAAATTAATAAAATATATACTACCATATAATGAATTTGTACTACTGTAAAATATTTATATATTTGTTTTATATTAATGAGAAATACATATTAAAATAATATTAATAAACAATATTAAATTTTTTAAGCACCGTCAATGTAACAACATAACTAATACAAATTCAAAGCCTATAATGGTCAAGCTTGACTATTATAGGCTTCGAATTAATATTTAATAAAGTTTAACATGATATAATAATAAAATTATGTAATCATTGATATATAATTGACTAACTGTAAATCTAGCTCTTTCTTCCATAATCTCATAACCAACAATAGGTATTCTCAAGTCATCGCTGGTAAGGGGTAACTGAAGAATATCCGAGTTGTTACTGTTATTAGTGGTATAATTAAATCGTTGCACAGTAAATGAATTCGAATGACCAGATCCATCAGAGTTGGGACTATCAAGAACTCTCACCGCCTGAGAATTTCTTGCTTTACTAATTGCAAGTGTTACCTCACTAATGCATCCCACACCAGCGTCTGAATTCGACATTTTAACTCGAACAGAACTAAACAAAACCATGCACACTTCAAATAAAAACCATGCATACTTTAAACAAAAACTAAAGTTTAACTACTATTAGATAAATAAAGTCAAAAATAATCAAATATAATATTTATGTGAAAACACTATTCAAATTAAATACACACTATACTGAAAAACATACAGTTTGATCAAATGTAAACAATAAATTGACATAGCAATTGAAACTAATTTAGAATAAGTTAAGTATACATAACTATTAGGCATTATACAAAACAGAATAATAATATATTAAAATAATTTTTTAACATAAAGAAATTTTACATATTAAGAATAAAAGCAATATAAAATAAATCACTTATAATAAAAAGCTAAGTCCTACGCTGTGCAGTCGACTTAATAAATCAGAAATGGGTTCGTTGAATACACTAACCTTAATTATTTTAACACATAAGAATATAATACGAAGCACTTATTTCTGTTTATTGCATTTTATTATTTCATCACAATCATACATATCACAATTGTTTATATGCCATGTCATAAATATATCAATCACATATTTAACAAATTTCTCGATAAATTTGCCTCATATTTACTTGACATATTGAAAATTTGAAAACAATTCAGATTTAAAATTTGTAAGAGAATAAGGGCAGTAAGATCAGAAATCTTCGGGAAAAGTCTTAAAATTTCTTTTTTTTTAATTATATTAAAACTGAACAGTAAAACTGAAATTGTTACAAAAACGATACAATTACGACAATTGAAGTGAAATTGTGGTCAAGTTGGATCAACTGCTAATTTACTAAAAAATATTGTCATGTACCAGGGAGAAACCTGAGAGCGGCCATTCCAGCCTTTTTCGTGTGAAAGTCTCTGTATACTAGCGACATCAACATTATTTTCATAAAATGATGTAAACTATGTACCGACACAGCTGATAAAGTCGTAGACTCTGTAATGTCATTATTTTTCAATGATTCTCTCTTGGACAGCTACACTTTATACAAAAATTTTATACTTTTGGCTGATTATCTCTTTCATTAATATTATACCTTAATTATCAATATTTTAGCAACTCTAATTATTTTATTCAATAATTAATTTGTAGATAATAATTGGGAGAGTAGTATCTTAATTATTAATTGTTAGCGTAAATATATAATTACTAATTTTTTTAATATTAAAAAGACAGTGAATTTTATAATAATTAGAAATTTTATTAGAAGCCATTTTACTAAAAATTGCTTCTCCGAAAATAGTGTTAACAAATTAAACGAGATGGATTTTTACTTTAGTATTCAAATGTATTGAAAGATAGTTCATTTTTACTTTAAAACTGTATTTAGGTTCAATTAGATTGAAAAACTATACATTTATCATTCAGAATTTTTAATTAAAAAATATCTTGGATTCGTAACAAAAATTGATATTATTTTTAGTTTAAAAGGCCATAATTCATACAATTTCTATAAATAAAATGCATTTGTAAATTAAAAAGCATTTATTTCTAAAAATTTCAATTCGTATACATATTATTTCAACCCATTCCTGTTTACTGGAAAATTAGTAGAAGTTTAATCGAAATATTTTATGAATTGATGCGATTCTATAAATCTCTAGATTTTAAATTTGTCTACAGTGTCTAAATGGAAAAATGCAAGTTCCTCTGAAATATTTCACGAATAAATACAGATTGCTACAGATCGGCATCGCTTATAAATTGGTCGATCCGACCTTTTCAGCATCCCAAATGAAATCGAGCGGAGCAAGTTCTAGAAACCGATAATTGTGATAATTTTCTTATCACATCGCGCTTTATTAAAGATATAAGGTTAAGTTCAAGGGTCTCCACCGATCTGACTAGAGCTAGCTCTTTTCCGATGATCAATCAAGCGTATACACTCGCTGCGACTTCCGTATGACAGGACGTGCAGACCTTGTCGACAATATTGAGGGCCGAAGCGTACGATTCTTTATACATTTAAGTTATTTTCGAACTTATTACAGTTCTGCCTTATTTTTTCATAAAATAGGTACAGCTTTATATATGTATAAATTAACGATCGTATCAAAAATGTCCTTTGCAAGTTGCAAACCACCCGTGCAGCAACGATCGAGTAGGTAATTGTTACATCACCAGGTAAGGAAAGCTCGTAATCGCCACATATAGCAAAAATGTAGCATGTATATCAAGTGTAATTAAGGCACTGCGTAGATGACTCGATTAATAGCAGGATATACGCCTATAATTCATTTACCGATATCGTGGGCAGTAATTAATACATCGACTGTAAATACTTAGATAAAACGACGAGGCGAAGGAGCACTCAATCGCTCTAAAAATAAGGTGATTCAGGGGCAAGAATGAATTAAGATATGATGTTTAATATTTAAGAGAAATTAAGAAAACATTAAAAGTAACGTTTTCTTAATTTCTAAATATTTGTCAATTATTCTTTTTATTATATTTTGTGTGCATATAAATAGAATTTATAAGAGAAAAAAATGTAAGAGCTGGGCCGAGAAAAAATGTCGGACGCTCGAACGTGATTGCCGAGACTCGAACCGAGGCCTCATAATAGTTCGTGTTAGCAAGCCTAAGCCACCGTTTTGCCATGGAGCCACACAGCCCCACAGATCTTAGTTGATTTCTTACAAAAACATTAATATAATCATATTTTAAATACGTATACAGTACATAAGAATGTCGGTTTTTAATAGTATCTCGTTGGTAATCAAGGTAACGTACTTACAGTTCCGTCATCACGCGAACGAGCATTAACGATCTTCTTGACGATAATTGGCTCAAATGGCTCAAACATGAGACTTTTCGGTAACACGAGTCATTATTTTGCCAATCAACATGTCACAATCAGCAAATCCACGGTGGAAAAAACCCAAGGATCCATGATTGGTTTCTTCCACCATAAGTAAATCTGACTATTGAACAAAAGTCGGAATAAATCGTGTTGAATCGCGCGCGTGTATTACGTGTCTTCTTCCTCTTCTCATTTGTTATTCGCATGGCATGCTGGTCATCATGCATCACACATGCGCTTTACGCGGTTGTAGATAGTGGAGAGAATTGGAGAAGCAGTTTTTCTCTAAAAGCACTGGCATTCATTTCGCCTTGATGATGCCATTTCGCACTGTACGAGCGATGTCGATCTATGCATGTCGAGTTTTGTACAGCCGCATGAGAGGTCGGTCACCAACATTAACCATTCTGCGATAAAAACGCACGGTTTTGTAGCTAATTATATTGTACTGTTGTGTTCTCTATATGAACACGTGTCCATATAGACCCGTACATTATCATCCATTCCGTTCTATATTCTGACAGTATTAGATCCAGTTCTTTTTTCTTTTTTCATTATCAGTCTCGAAGGAACGAGAAGTATTGCTTCCGTATGAGGCATGCACTGATGTCATGAAAAGAGTATAAAAGTCAATTGTCAATTAGTCAAAGAGTCACTATAAAGTCCTTTGCACAACATATGAAATATTAGGGACAGAAATAAATAACAGAAAAAAATATAAAAAATTAATAATAGAAAGATAAATGTAATGCACAATGAATACAAATAAAATATAAATTATAATAATATAAATATATTATATATTTTTGTTATTTAAAAAATTATTTTCTAATATTTAATGTTTAGTCTTGTTTCTAATATTTCTCCTCTATTATACGTAGGGTTTAAAAATAATATTTTTTTGTTTTTCATTTCACAGATAGAAAAACAAAAAATCTGTACGTTTAAATTTCGCGGTACGAACAACGACTGGATACCAAAATATTTACTAATTTCGTTATCACATGTCTCACACAGTGTCACACTCAATGATCGCGATTGCCAAAATATGCTACGTTTTTTTTTCAATCTTATAAGTTAATTGTATCCTTCACATTTATAAAAATATGTGATGATAAAAATAAATAATAACGGATGCAGCTGTTTAGCATTTACCGCCACGACCAACGATCATCTCGTTTTGGCGGCAAACTGGCGTGGCATAGCGTGGCATTGTTAAGGCACTCGTGATTCCTGTGAATCTGACACTGCGAGGAATTTGTGAGAGATAATAATTTCGTCATGTCAGGAAGCGTGCTGAAGTTCGCCAAGCTGTCGAATAAAGCGTACCCACCGATGAAGGGTTCGGAATATGCGGCAGGTTACGATTTACGAAGGTACATACATCATTTCTGTACATTGATTTCTGACTTCACTGATTTTCCTATTACTCTGTTCTATCAAATATTAGTTGCTAAAGAGATAGTGATATCGATTATTCTACAATTGCTGGATTAGTAATATTTATTTAGAATATACATATAAATATGTATATCTATATATTATATATAGATATATAGTAAGTAACCTAATAAGCTTAGTGTGAGTAAGCTGCCTTTGATTATGATAATTGTGTATTTAGTGAGCATTGTGTTAAATTTCTGTATCTATAGCAATCGTTAAAATTTGATTAAAATTATATGAGTTTCTAAAATTGTTTTTTTTTATGATACAGTGCATATAAGTATATTATACCAGCCCATGGCAAGGAATTAGTCAAGACTGATTTGCAAATAGAAGTTCCTTTTGGTACATACGGCAGAATTGCCCCACGATCTGGTCTGGCGTGGAAAAATCACATAGATGTTGGTGCAGGAGTAATAGATGCAGATTATCGGTATTTAGTATATATAGTTTCTATAGAGACAAAACATGCTTTTCAGCAAGAAACAGAAATGATATAGTACAACATAATGAATCACTATATCTTTATTTGGTAATGTAAAACAAAGAGAAAGTGATCATTTATATTATATCTTGCTGGAAAGCATCAAAGAATAACAAAATTGTCAAATGCCAATATTCATAGTCAGGTTTTATATTTAAGGCTTTCCTAAAAACATCAGATGCTCTATGAATTATAATATTTTATTGGCTATAGAGCATTTAAAGATGAATTTAAAGAAGCTTGAAATTTAAGGCCTGATTAAAAATATGGATAAAAGTAAAAACCATTGTTTTTATTTTACTTTTTTTTTTAAACAGTGGTAATGTTGGTGTAGTACTATTCAACCACAGTAATGAGGATTTTGAAGTTGTACCTGGTGATCGCATAGCTCAATTAATTTGTGAAAAAATTACATATCCTAAAATAGAAGAAGTAGATACCTTAACTGATACGAGTAGAGGTGCGGAAGGATTTGGCTCAACAGGAATGAAGTAAAGATTTGAACCTAATTGATACAAATCTGATTTACAAATACTAAGTACTTATATACATTAAGTTTTTGTCTTGCATAAATAAATACATTGATATTTTAATAAAATATAATCTTTTTATTTCTTAGAATCATTTATGTATATGAACTAATATATTACAGTTATTCTTTCTCTTACATTTCTTTATGTATATATATATATATATCCCATTAGTATAAAATGTGTACATAGAAGAAATACCAAAAAATCTTTTCAAATTATATCTTTGAGACAGGAACTAACCCTGTGTATGAAGATGGTGTTTTGAGAAGAGATAGTATAGGTTTGAATTGTTCACTGCTTGCATCTCGTATAAGCTTGAATATAACATTTTCAGAAGTGGTTATGTGACATCCTATGTCTCGCATTCTCTGTGAAAAAGTAAATAATATAATTTGAATAATAGATATGATAGAAGACAATAAACCTGATAAATGAATATATCAAAATATATGATCTTTTTAGAGAAGAATAAAAATTTATCTAAAAATTACAAAATTTACATTGCAATAAAATAGTTAATGAACTGGATATCGTAAGTCTGTTTTTCTTTTTAGTTGAACTTCTTGCATAATTTATCTTTTCTCTTTTTCTCCAATATGAAAAAAAAAAAATGAAAAATAAACCACACAAAAAGTTTAGTTGAAAAGGACATGCCTAAAACATACCTCCAAAGCTAGTAATCGGTCTTCTTGAGTACGTGACGAACAACAATCTGCCACAGTATGAACTTCATAGCCATATTGTCTTAAATCAACAGCTGTATTTTCTACACAGACATGTGTTTCGACACCTATGAGTATGATAGACTCTGGTTTTTGTCCATTGCAAAGTGTCGCAAGCTCTTTATTAATCTAAAGAGAGTAAAACACACATTTATGTATCTGATATTAATACTATTTGCAGAACGTAAATAATGTGTACTTACTTCAGGAGTACACATACTAAATTGCATCTTTGCGAAAGGTCCCTTAGCTCCAGAGATATCAAGTTCAGGAATAGTCTTCCCCAAAGATTTTGGATTCTGTTCGGACACCAGCATAGGCACATTCAAAATTCTTAGAGCGCTAATCTGTAAATAATTGTATTTTGTACTACAATTACACAGCAATAATATAAATTTAAAACTGGATGGTCTTGAATCTGTTTGTTTTAATTCAATTTCTTGCACTTTTTTCATCCTTTTTTTCTTCCTACATGGAGAGAAAAAGAAAAAAAAGATGACTTATGCAGAAGTCAGCTGAAAATAACAGGTCATGTAATTATGAGAAATAACATAACCTCAACATGTGTCTAAGTTCTAACATAAATCGTACAATGAAATATGTAATTTGATGAATTTACCAGTTTCGTTGAGTTTTGAATTATTTTATCGAATTGGAATATGGCCTTCACAAATTTTTCCTGGACATCGCATATAAACAGTGCGGTTCTTCCTTGCCGGAGTATAGCTTTCGCAGGATTTATAGCCATCGTCGCGATAGTTATTGTTTATCGTGATTATTACTTGACTTTAACCTGTATACGAAGAAATATAAACGCGACAAATTGCGTTTTAGTGTCACTTGATAATCACTACAAAGTGAGTGTGAACTGTGACGTATTCGACAAGTTTATATATCCGTGACGCGAGTCATGTGATATCCGGAGTTTTTATCTTATGTTATCACCGCGCGGATGATAATAAATTCAACTAGCCACGCGCTCTAAACAATTAAAGAAGGCTACAGACAATCATGTTTCCTGTAGAATGATACGCAGAACATCAATTTGATATTAAATATTTATCAAGTACGATAATTTCCATTACAACTAACAATAAGAAGACGCTATTTCTATTGTTTCTAATGTCCATTTTATTAATTTATATCAACAAGCGATGTATGTAATCTATCGAAACAATCGATGAAGGTTATATCATAGACAAGTGTTTCCTGTAAAATCAAACGTTCGTTGGGCTTCTTGTATATAATATTTATCAAATGTTAAAATTTTATTAAAACTGCGGCTGTTTCCTTATTGTTCCTAATATGCATTTTATTTATGGATAAAAAGTACAGTAATTAGAATGTGTTTAAAATGTAAATAGGAACATTTTAAATATGAGGCTTAGTTTCTCGCATAATATAAACGAGGCTAGCGAGATAACCTTTATTTTTTTTTTTTTACTCTATTTTTCATTGAATTTATTTATCACCCGCGCGGCGATAATAAATCTGCACGCGAGTAAGAAACGCACTGCATCTCGTGTTTATTCTTGCGTTACATGTGCAGGTATATACACGCCAGTACACGCCATGTGTCAGCGCAATCGGGCGCAATGTTACCAAATCAAGAGAAAGATCCACACATGCGCGATGATCACACTCTATTCTTCAGTGCATATTTTGTAAAAATAGGATTCTTACGAAAAAAAAGAAAGCATTTAAAAAACATTAAAAATCAACATTTAACAAACATTAAAGTTTTTCTTTCCTCATCCGTTCTTCCCTCTTTTACTTTTCATCTTTTAAGAGTGATTTCACTTTTCAGTATAGATTATTCTAAAGAGTGAGAAATCTACTCACTTTTTTTCACGATTTACTCAGTCTTTACTTTTTAAAGTGAGATTTTACTCTAAAGAATTTATGGAATACTCTATTATATCTTAAAATTTTCCAAGGTTGGTGGAAAATACGTGTTAAACATATTTAATTGATGTTTCAAACATATTTTAGGCAAGTTTCTCTTAATATATTTACTATTTCAAACGTGTTTAAAATATAAAACTATATTTAAAACGAAAACAATATTTTGTTATAAAAAAAAAAAACTTTCTTTTACCAACCCTAAAACTTTTCTCGAAGAAGACATTTAGAGAGACTATGATTTAATACAACTATATAATACAAAGAGCATACAAGGATCAAAGAAAAAATTAAATAATCAAACCGCATATCTTACATATTATAATTAATTTAATTAAAAAAAAAAAAATAGGTTGTCACAAAGTATAAAATATAATGTATTTCGACTTTGTGAATGTAATTTAAATTATTTTGATGAAAATCGCCCAAAACCGCCCGCAGTAATACAGTCTTCAAGGCGGTCATGGTGCGTAGTGCGCAGGTGCGCAAAGATTTATGAGAGCGCCGCGTGGTGGGGTTTCCTCATTCGATTTGGGGACACTGGCTTAAACGAACCGCGCCGCCCGCACCGAGGTGCAGTAGTTAAACAATGCCCCGACCGGTTGGGTGTGCGCGTCGCGGCTAAGAACGAGGACGAGTAGTTCGAGATCGTTTAGCGTCTCGTTATGAGGCTCGCAGGGTGATTGACACGGTTCGCTTAACGCGCTCGTGTTTCCGCGTGTTCGGTGCGTGTTCGGCCTGCTTCTTATCTCACGTCGCGTCCCTCCAGGTACGTCCGCAGGATGGCCGTGGAACCTCGTGTGACCGGGAACGCGAAGCCCCTGGTGCCGCTCTTCACCAAGGCATCCGATTGCGTCAACACCAGCTGCTACTGGTAAGTGACTTTGCGTGGCCGCGGCGTCACCGTAATTAGCGACAGCGTACCTCGACCCGGTCGAAGTTCCCCCGATCGATCCTCAGAGACAAACAAACGCGCCGTATTGCGGCATGCACCGATCGATACGTTGCGGCGGTGCGGATGACCGCACGAGAACGCGCGGCCATCTTTTCGCGGCGCGCAATTCGAAGCTATACAAAATTGCCTGTCGAGCACGTTCTTCTTTTGCTTTCACTAGTAATTCTTGACGGTGAAAGGTAAAATTTCGAATGGTAACAGCGTGTCGTAACGCTGTTACTATTCGATTGTCAAGTTTAATAATTAAAATCGAGCGTATTTTCAAGTCTGGACTGGACTACGTTTGAAATAAATAAAGCACTCTTGTTTTGTCAATTGGAATTTTTTCCGAGCTATCTTGATTTATAGATACGCGAATAGAGATTGAGACTTCTGTCGAAAAATAATGTATTTCGACGTAAAGTAACCTATTTTAAGGAGATCGATAAATATATAGGTCAGAGATTTAACGGGAGCTTCGTGCGACTGCTTATTCGCATTTTCCGCTTCAGCTGCTTTCTTTCTACGAAATGAATTTTTATTTCGAGACACCCACCAGTACAACTGTACTGGCATCACGTCGTTTAACGGCTGGCTGGTTCACGTGTGCCGCTTAAACGGGCGCGAATGCACAAACCCGCTTTTATTGCAATTAATAATGCATGCGATAAATAATGCGCACGAAATGTGGTGGCACGCGAAGCTGTTGTCGCGCTAAACCGCTTGCACGAGCACGATTATAGATCGGTTTCATTTCCCTCGTAATTGCGCAGAACACGTAAGCAGGTAGGTGAAGCAATTCCTTTTAGCATTTTACTTATACGTTTTGTGATTATTTGATAATAACTGCACCGTGTTTATTTGATCTAACAGTGTCGACGTTATTTTCTTTTTTTCTTTTTTTTCTTAACTTTTGTAGGGCGATTCTTTGTGATTTTTGCACTTTCAGAGTGAGCTTTAAAGATCGAGCGCTTTTTTACTGTAATTAACGCTATTATTAAATATTCTTTATGTTCTCTTTATTATGTTGTTATAATGTTGTATAATTTTATGACTTTTCGCATGTATGCAACTCCCATAATTGCACTCTGTAGTATAATTTGATTTAGTATTGTATTAATATTATATACTAATCTTACTTTTATTCATTTTAATATTATTTTTATATTATTAAATTTATTAATTATTATATTTCAATAATTTATATATTTTAATGTGTACAACATAATGATGCATAAATAGTGAATAACTTAATGAAATAAATCTTCGATTTTTTCCTGAATGTAATTTGAATTAACGATTAATATCTATATTTAAATTTATTCTCTTGTTTATTATTTGTATCTGTGATATGAATAACAAGTAGAATAAAATGCAGATGGGTAAAATATGACGTAAATAACAAATCAAACGTTTTATCAATCGTTTGTATAATTATTCCTTTGTAAATCGTATTCTGTTAGAAAAATGAATCAATAGATTACACAAACATTTTAGACCGAGGATAAAGGACGGTTTGTACTCAATTTCAGCGAAGAAAACGTTTGGAAGCTTTGTCAAGACGTTGCGACTAGACATCCTTCCGAATTGCAGCATTGTCACGTTGTTTTCGTAAGCAACCCACGACGAAGCGTTCCCCTTTGGCGCCAACGATCGGGGAAGGATGAAGACAAATTAGTTGTGTGGGTTAGTATCGCAGTGTAATGACAATTAAGTTAAGAAATGCTATACGTTGCCTCCTACCTTCTGTGATATTTGAAATAACAATGTCGCCTTGTTTCTCTGTAGGACTACCATGCTATTCTCATCTACGCACCCGACGAAAGGGCGGTGGTGTATGATTTAGAAAGCTGCCTGCCGTTTCCCACGCATTTCTGGAAGTACGCGACCGAAACCTTCCGATCTGACGAGGCACTTCGGCCCGAGTATCACAGAAGATTCCGTCTGGTGCCCGCCAGCGTGTACTTACAACAGTTCGCATCGAATCGGCATCACATGAAGCGCAAGGATGGTACTTGGATCAAGACACCGCCAGATTATCCTCCAATATCGACACCAAGTATGTAGGAAACTTAAGACAATTCTATGGACCTGCAAAAGATTTCCTGTTCGATTGTCGCAGCATCCTGATCTTTTGTGGAAATGTCATATTTCGATATAAACATAGTAAAATATGGAACCTTATTACATACTCCTTTCTCAGCATTGTCTTTCAATACTTCTTTATTCTAATAATCTTCATTTTGATTATACCATGGTTTTTTAAACTGCGTGTATATTTGTGTAGAAAAACCTTTTTATGATATTTTTTATTTATCGGCTTCATTTCGTACGTTCCAGCTTGCAAGGATAATCTCGACTCATTCATCAACATGGAACTAGGAACCGGACTAGGTGTTGTAATGAGTTTGAAACAACTAGTTAACCGATTTTATAGGCCAAATGTCAACACACAGGCTCCGACGCCGCCTCAACCGCAAGCTACAGCAACTTAAGTCGTGAATTGCAGCGCGACGTTCGTACGCTTTGATAAAACATCTTGGAAATCAATTGTATGGCCTAAGGGAATTGGTTTGGTGCATGCACCATTGTGGGCTAAAATACTTGATCGAAATTTGATAATAATGTTAGTTCATTGTTGCTAACGGCAGAATTTCAAATATAAAGTCATTGTATTGCTATTTGAGCAGGGTTTGCTCAAAAATCGAGCTGAAGCCGAGGTGGTTTTAGCAAAATTAAATTTATTATCGCGTTGTGATACTTTTGTCAAAGTTTTTGTTATACCGTCGTGAATGAACATTCTAGATAATTCAGATAAATTTATCAATTTATTACTTTTTTGCCCTTCTATTCTAGCACGAATAAAACTTTATATATAAACTTTATATATAAAAACTTTTGGATAACGTGAAACCAATGAGTATATAAAATTATCAATGCAAGTAATAATTATTTGTTGTTTATCATTTGCGGTCTTAAAAAGATTCTAATATTTGTTAATAATTATTTATCTATTATATTATTAATCGAGATGTTCTGATTCTTAGATAAAAAGATTTAAAAATCTCATGTTTTATCACAATCAAAATCTATGTATATCGATAACAGAAACACGCACTTTTTGCAATATAATAACGGGATTGACGTCTTATTCTTATTCAATCGAGTGATTTGGCTTGCCGCGCATGAAGAACGATTCTGCTGAGCTGCTTTTTGAATACTCTCGATAAGTGCTTATGCATCGTATTAATGGACTCCATTGAAATACATTTTCTCTCTTCTACTAAAGTCTCCTTCGCAGAATTTATCCGGGATGGGGTGCTCTCGTCCAGCAAATGTAGCACATTCGATCACCTATTTCCGAACTCGAATCGTATTTTATATAAGTACTTTCGTCTCCATGCCATAAAGCGATATTTCTCACGGCTTTACTCTGTCAGTGGTGTTATTATAATTATTGTGTCAAAGACTGATGTATTTACAGAGAATTATCCGACTTGATAGAGATCCCTTTGTCTATCGGCGCGTGCTCGAAGCGCGGGACGCGATTAAAAGCGCTTATAATTACTGTGCGATCGATGTAGTAAGGTCAAGAACTTAATCTTTGCGACGTAACGTAATTATTACGATTATTGTAATTCTTGTGATACTTTACACTTTCTACTTTGAATACCTACGCTATACTTACCTACTGTTTATACTAAAAGCCGATTCTTAAGAGATACATGTTCGCTTGTTGAGCGGCTTCCCTAATTGGCGTTATTAACTCGAGTGGATACACACACAACATCGTCACGCGACCAATTGTTAACATCGAAGAACCTGTTGACTCAACGAACACGCGTCGCTTTAGTGACGATAGGAACAAGTTTTACAACGAATGTTTTAAATTCTCTATCCGCTTTATAAATAAGATAAGCACAAAATATGTTCTTCTGTCCATTAAGGTGTAATATTATTTTTTGATATTGTATAGAGATATTGAATATCTTATTAAGCCAGTCGAATTATTACTTCCTATTTTAGACTTTATCATAAATATTTGTTCTTCTGATTTTACGATTGACTCTTTGTGATTCAAGTATGAATAAATACTCATTTAAACGTTCGCGATTATGGAGTGGCCTTGATATATCAGAATAACTTTGATATGAGTGCAAAATAAGTGTAAAATGCTCGCCACCTCCGATCAGCATGATGTAACCTTGGATCATAAAGGGTTAAATCGCGTGTTATGTTATGCGCATTTTATCAGATGCGGCAACCTTGAAAGTTTAGCCTTTGTGTAGACTTTCTTCCCTCGACCCTCACGTACTTCACATTATTTAATAATGGTGACGATGTGAAACGCAAGTTCCGTAGCTATATCTATTTGCATTTATAATTTAATTTCATTATTAGTTGTTTCATTTGGACGAATGCAATGGGGAAGTTTATCAACAAGCAATTACTATCGAACTATCGACTCGACGAGTTGACGTTACGAATCATTCGTAAAATAATCCACCGGTCGGATCGATAGTTTTAAGAGTTCGTCCACTCTTTGCCTTCCTAAGTCTTTCACTAATTCACTCTACCTTTCTCATCGACACATATTTACCTCCAGTTCGCATATATCATGTTACTACGAGCGTACGTACTTGTAAGCGGAGGAGTCTACGGTTTCGAAGTATCTAGTCACCGAAAATCGCTTTAGTATAAATTGTTCGACAGCAGTCTCCACGACAAGTTTCTTTTAATGGATGCGCAACGTGTGGAAAATTCGGGACCGATCTTCTTAGCGAGTAATCTCGAGAAACTTTATCAAAAAACAAAAATACCGAAAAAAAAGATTCTCTTTATCGTTCAGACAAGATATTGCTAAATATATCAAAGCAGAACTATTACGATTATGATATATATATTGTATACATATATATCGATATTTCATATTTATTATACAGATATATTGTAATTATATTGTATCGATTTCGATACACCGATAAGAGTTTAGTCGGAAATGTTAACTTATACAATGTTTTATATATATACATATATATTATATATATATTTGTCGGCGTTCGGTGACATATTCTCTTACTATTGTCATTTACGACCTGTAAACGCCTGGACTTAAAGATCATAAGTCTATTGCCATGTTTTCGCATATTTGCAGAGAATCATGAAAACTTCTTTACGACCTTCTCCTTTCGAGTATATGATGGGTTATTACAATAAATGGATGCACTCCGTTCGTCTAAGCTTCGAATTTTACAGAATACTCTCAAGCTTTCTGATTATTTCCTATAGTCCTATCCTTCTTTTTTTAATTAGTGATTAATCTTTTCGTCTTTGCAAAAAAAATTAAAGATATTGTTAAAGGTATTATTATAACATTAAATAAATTTATAATACATTATTTTAAAGCAACGTATTAATTGGAAAATATGACAAAATAAAATAATATACATATAATAGCATGGTTTAAAAAATATTTATATTAAACTTTTAAAATATTTTAATACAAAATAATTAAGAAAATATAAAATACTTTTCTATAGTATATCTAAAATATCGAAATTAAATATGTAATGAAATTATTTAATTTTTTAAATTAATCCAATGATTAAAATATATGTGTGTAAATATAAGGTACGAAATTTATTGACACAATAAGAATTGATGAGTAATACATAATTATTCCTTCTACAATTTTCTAACAAGAAATCTTTAATATAGTGTATTTCAAAAATCTTTTTATTAGAAATAATTAAATTTAGAATTATAAAGATAAAAACTACGTTTTCTTTGAAAAAATATTCTTTAATTTAAGATACTAAAAAGATATTAAAAATAACTTAATGTGTTAATTACAAGAATATAATTTTTTTATGCTTTAATCAGAAAAAAGTACTAGGAAATATAATTTATTTATTTTTAAGTAAAGGAACAAGTTATTACGGATTCTAAAAATGATTAAAGTAGAAATATATTGATGCAATATAAAATATAATTTTACATCTACAATGTTATATTTATGTCATACAATAACGCAGTTTCTTAAATTCTTTATTTCCTAACAAATCATTTTCTTAAAAAATATTTTATCAACATTGCATATAATTTACAATAATAGAAATGTTGCAATAAATGCAACATACATTTATACAATCAGAATATTACATACGTGTTTATGGCACAATTATGTACATATTTATAAAGATTATTTTGTTACACCTTTAATTTCTCGGTAAATCTGCGCGTAAATAAAATTATATTACAAAATTATAAAGCGAGAATAATTTTTATAATTTATTAAAATTTATTTATCAAAATAAATTTTTTTAATTATGATTTTCTAAAATGTTTTTTTTTTTTTAAAATGTAACATTTTATGTTAATCTTGAAAAGACAAAAGTAAAACTTTTCAGGAATATTCTAGTCTTTGTTCCCTGAATGATTTTTTCTACATACTTGCTAAATCGTTCGCGTGAAGGCTTAGCTCAATATCGTAATTAAATTATGAAGGTAATTGTTTATATTTACACGCTTTATAATTATTATAAAATCATGCTGAAGTAGATACATGATCTTTTTTCCATTTTTTTGTTCAGTATAAGCAGATAAACTGGATCATATCGATATAATTATTTTGTATATGCTATAACGTGTGAATTAACTTCCTTAAGAAAATTTTGTTAGCTAATACTTTTTAATTGAATTGACTATATTTATATTTTTAATTGATCACAATTATTGATATTTATCTCAGAAATCTACTTATGAATAAGATATAAGAAAAAAATAATGTATGTTTTTTTCATTTAATCAAATGTGTAAGAGCGTTTATTAATTATTTATTTCAGAACGTTTTATATTGGAAAATTTATAGCGGTATTATTGTCAATTTTTTGAAGTTCTCAAGATACTATCTGATATATACAGTATAAATGTACAAATTAATTAATCTTTTAGGCAGCTTTGTATGATTTTATAAGATTAATCTTAATTATAGTACTAATCACATTGGCCCTACATATATCATTTTCAAATAATATATATATTATAGAAGATTTAAAACATTTTGATTAATACTCTGAAATGAAAATGTAACATTTCAATAGAAACAAAGATTATTTTAGATAAATAATAACTAATTCAACATTAAACTTCATGTTTAAGTTAAATAGAACTGTTGTGTTTGTTCAATGTATAGATGGACGTTTTTAAATTTCCGTATGTGTTCTTACATACGATCTAAGAAGTAAAATTATTTAAAGAAACATGACAATAAACGTACGTAACAATCATTTTGAAAAGTTTATCAATGCGCGATAATAATTCTTGGATAATAAACACTTATCGACGATTCCGGATCCAAAATCAATAATCATCGATAATAGAATGTTAAAATAATATTAAACGAAAACTTTTAGTCCAAGGCATTCAAACTTCTTACGAAGATTGTTGAAGATCTTGTCTTCCACACACACACTATCAGAATAGATAGGAATAAATATTTGGTGTTGTCTTTACACGATTTGATTTTTAGGTCAATTCCATCAGCGCGAGAGTCTATTCAAACGTCAAGACGAGATCGTCTCCTTCTAATCTCATGCCCAAGCTGATTTCGAGACTCTTGATTTTGCCCGCTTTAGGCGCTTGCACAACCATCTCCATCTTCATGGCAGATAGCACAACTAATGGTGCACCTTTTTCGACAGTATCGCCCACTTTTACTCTGATGTCAATCACTTCTCCGGGCATCGGTGCTCCCAAATGATTACTGTCACCTTTCGTCGCTTTTGGATGTACATGCAATTCCTGCACAGAGAATAAGAAAATTCGTATCGTACTTTATTTGAGATATTCATTTAATCTCAATTTAATCGTAATCTTTTAATTATCTTCACATGTAAGGTAATTTTATTTTAATTTCAGTTTAATTGTTATTTAACACTTTAATTTTAAAAAACAAAAATAGACAAAGGCATATAAGAGTCAAATACAAAATTATAGACAACAAAGTCATAACATGATAATACCTTTAATTACAGAATCAAATAAAAATATATAAATTATTACCAACTAATTTCTAAACGCGCGCATGAAGAAATTAAATTATAAATTAAAAATAAAAATAGAGAGCATGACGTTTCGACTATAAATTTGAGTCATCCTCAGATGTCACATTATTATACAGAAAGATATATCTACTAAGGAAAAATGTTAACGCAGTAAGATCTAGTTTGTCTAGTACGAAGTTATAGATGTACGTGCTAATATTGATTATTTTCATGATAAAACTGGTAATTTTCTCCGAGGAAGCAACAAATCTCGTCAGCCGATTGGATGATCGAATGCGATATGTACTTGTAGTTCTAATATTAACACAAAAAATTTTTATGTTTCTAAAAACTATAATCTGACAAGCGAATTGCATCTGCGATAAAAACTCACCCCTGAGTGTCGAAAATTCCAAGTATCCATATTAATAAAATAAACGTCAAATATTATATCGGTGAGAATAAAATTGTGATTTTAATTATAAGTGTAATTCGTCCCAATATAAAAAAGAAAAATAATCGTCTTATTGCTTCGACGTCACAAACTAAAATACATAAAATCTTGGTAATGCAAAGTCAAATGTTGTTTATAATTGGAACATATGACACATGTAGACCCTCTGTGTCTGTCTGTAGGTTTTGAGACTGTTATGCTGTTTTTTTAATGTTTAGCATCTCTGATACGATACGTTTATTATAACACGGTTCTTCGTTTAAAATTTGAACATTATTCCAATCGAAATCATATCCATGTTGCAATCTGTGTTCCATTATTACCGATCTAGAGCTCGTATTCCTTCGTATATGGTTACGGTGTTCTGTAATTCGTGTTTTTAATCTTCTTCCTGTTTGCCCCACATACGACGCATCACAATCATTACAATTTATTTTGTATACCACATTGGTTTTCGACAGAGAATCCAATGGATCCTTATGAACCTTAATGTATTTTTTCAGTTTATTAGAACTGAAATATGAGACCTTGATGTTGTTCTTATTAAGTTGTTTAAAATTTTCCGTAATACATGGAACATAAGGAACCATGAACCATGAACGACGCTACTTCATCATTATTTGCGACATTCATGTTCATTGATCTATCACGAGTGATGTCTTTGATTCTATTGTTGATATAGTCAAAAATTAGTTTAAGAGGATAATCATTTTTAATCAGAATATTTATAATAATAATTAAATTTTTATAATGAAAGATCGGATCTGATAACATTAAAGCTCTGTCTGTTAAATCAATGATTATACCTTTTTTTTGAGATAACGGATGGTTTGAAAAAAAGTTAAGAAATCTGCCTGAAAAAGTGGATTCTTAGAACCAATCAAAAATTAATTAATTTTTTAATGATAATCGAGATGTCAGAAAATTTAATGAGTTTGTTCCAACTTCTAACGTGAATTGTAAACGAGGATGGAAAGAATTGAACGCATCAATAAAAGAATTAATTTCCGAAACACGAACTGCTGCACACTGCAGGTCATCTACATATCTAAAATAAAATAGAACATTGTCTTTAAACAACATCAAAGCAGTTCTTTCCAGTCTTTGCATCTATAACTTCGTACTAGACAAAAGATCTTACTGCGTTAACATTTTTCCTTAGTAGATATATCTTTCTGTATAATAATGTGACATCTGAGGATGACTCAAATTTAGAGTCGAAACGTCATGCTCTCTATTTTTATTTTTAATTTATAATTTAATTTATTCATGCGCACGTTTAGAAATTAGTTGATAATATTTTATATATTTTTATTTGATTCTGTAATTAAAAGTATTATCATGTTATGACTTTGTTGTCTATAATTTTGTATTTGACTCTTATATGCCTTTGTCTATCTTTGTTTTTTAAATACTATAAGAGTCCTGTATATGCTCTTCAACTTTAATTTCATTTTAATAATACTGAAAATTTGCAAGTCTCTTACCTTGACGGCCTCTTTATCTTTGATGAACACAGATCTCAGTTGACCGTTCATTTCGAAAAATACCTCACGTTCGCCATTTTTCGTGAGATCCTCTGCAACTGCCAAAGTTTTGATACCGAGAGTTTTGCCCTTCTCAATTGTGACATCGAATACCTCGCCTACTTTAGGCCCCGTGAGAAAAATTCTGGTCTCCAATTTATCTACCGGACCAAACTGTTCCTTGAAGTTCAAATAATCCTTTGTTACTTTAGGGTAAAGCGCAGCCGACATAACATCCTTTTCGGTAACGTGTGGGTGAGATTCTTTCAACTCGGTTCTCAGGGCATCTAAGTCGAGTGATGCCAAACTCGCGCCTGGTCTGCCCTGCACGCGTGGCATGTCCTTGAGAACTTTTGACCTGACCAAATTATAAACGCAAAATAAATGCAATGAAAGAATTATCGTGAAATTAACATTATACACGAAATTCTTACCTGAGAGGTTCAGGAAATCCTCCGTGAGGTTCACCAATGGCACCTTGAAGAAATTCGACTACCGACTTAGGGAACGATAGTTCCTCGGCTCTCTTAAGAACATCATCAGCGGACAGTTTGTTTTGAACCATAAATTGTGCTAAGTCACCGACAACTTTGGAGCTCGGCGTAACTTTTATAATATCACCGAGTAAAAGATTGGCTTGTCGATATGCCTTTTTTACGTCTTCGAAGAATTCACCCAGACCGAGCGAATAAGCTTGGAATTGCAGATTTGTGTACTGACCACCAGGAATTTCGTTGAGATAGACATCCGCGTTTCCGGACTTCATCGTTGTTGTGCATTCGAAAGGTGCGTAAAGCGTTCGCGTTTGTTCCCAATATGCCGAATATTCGGAGACATCAGATAGATCCAATTTTGTGTCAATATCCGTACCTATTATGATATTAATTAAAAATTTTCTTAGCTTCAGCATTAATTAAAAAAAATTTAATATAATTTTATTTCTCTTACAGCATATTATATTAATAAATTTAATAAACTGATAAAAAACATTACAATGTTACAACAGCAATTAAAATAATAATTAAAATGTAATTGAAGCCGTCAGTTATCGTTCAAATTGAAATGTGAAAAATTATCACACCTTATAGGTAGATATGTGATTTTGTAAATTTAACTAGATATAGATCTGTGAGAGTAATTATATAGGGCGCTCAAACTGATTGCTAGAATATCGAAACTTTTTGCAGCATTACTTATCATGTTTGACTTTTCTATATAATTTATTTTGATAGTTCAACAATCCTTCCAGGTACAAAAATGAAAAAAGTATATAAAAAATTAATTTATAATCACTCAAAATTAAAAAGTTATTAAACTGTACCCTGAAGAGATGCAACAACGGCTCCCATAGAAGGCTGACTGGTCATGCCGGACATGCTATCAACGGCAACGTCTACAACATCGGCACCGCTTTTCGCACAGGCCAACATGGAGGCTACTCCAGCTCCAGCAGTATCGTGCGTATGTATGTGAAGAGGCACATCCGGATGCTTTTGTCTTATTGCGTCGATCAACATTTCGGCTGCTTTTGGTTTGAGCAATCCAGCCATATCTTTGATCGCTAAGACATGAGTACCCACTTTGACTAGCTCGTCCGCTAAGTCGGTATAATATTTCAGGTTGTACTTGGTACGATTCGGGTCACTTACGTCACCCGTGTAGGAAATCGCCGCCTCGACGATACCCCCGGCATTTCCAGCGGCCTCCATACCTGAAGAAAAACTCACGCTCAGAGAAGAAATTTTTACGCAAAAATATGTTTACAGTTTATAAGACGACTTTACAGAATTAAATGGAATTAAATTAAAATATGCAAAGTGTCGTAGGCAATGTGAATACACAGTTAAGTAGTGAAAAAGTTTTATCGATTTGAGTTGGATCTTAATATAATATTATATTTCGGCATAAATTTATATTCAAATGAAATCACTTTTAATCTTGAGACGCAATCTTAAACCGAACTGAGATATTAAAATCACAAATTCAAAAGCAATTTATAAAGACATTGATACTACTATAATAATTAAACATTTTAAAAAGTTATTTAAATTGAGAATATTTGTTTCGACAATATTTCGTTGTTACATTATAGATATACAGTTAGGTCATTTAAAAAAAAACTCACCAACGATAAGATTCGGCAAGTAATTGAGCGAATCGAATACTCTGAAGATATCCATTCCGCTTTTCACAGCCAGTTCACAGAACTTGAAGACGACGTTATCGGGATAGTTCGTGTACCCGACAGCATTAGCGCCTCGAAGTAACATTTGGAATGGAATATTAGGGATAGCCTTGCGCATATCTTCCAGCCGTTCCCAAGGACACTCATGAAGGAACCTTAAAGCTACGTCGAAGGTCGCGCCGCCCCAGTTCTCCAGCGAATAGAGATTGTTGAATTTATGGGCGACGAATGGTGAGATCATCAGTAAATCGTGTGATCGTACACGAGTCGCTAGAAGAGACTGATGGGCATCACGGAACGTAGTATCCATCAAAAGGAGGCCTTTGTGCTGTCTAATAGTTTTGGCGAAAGCTTCCGGACCTTGCTCTTTATAAATGTGTCGGAATCCTTCCGGAGGATCCAGAGGTTCTGGAAAGGAGTGCAGAAGAAGATTATAGTTTAATGCTTTTCTGAAAAGAATGAGTTGTTATTTGGTACGTGCTGTTATTAGTAGGCATGAAAAATGTTTAGAAGCGATGAATTTAGACATTTATCGTTGATAAAAGATGAGAATAAAGAAATATAGAAATAAGTCATTTATAAAATAAATGTGTTCACATAACTATATTGATTTAATATTGAGTTGTATTATAATAATGAATATATATATTTATAGATATTTTAAGAGTTTTTTATTTTTTCAAATTAATTTAATTTTTGATTAACACAATAAATATTTAATTTTTAAAAAACGTAATTTTATATATATACATATAATTATATAGAAAACATTAAGTTCGAATAAAAATTCTTGTTGTTAAATATTACTTTAGTATTATATAACATTAGTAAACATATTTTTTTATTCTGAAAATGCTTAGAAAAGAGTAAGAAAATATTTCATATAAGACAGGCATAGCATTTGGAAATTAATATATCGCTATGAATTAAATAATAAATTAATATTTTAATAAAGTAGCAAAATACCTATTTTTGTGTACGTATTATTATTATTATGGCATTATTATATAGTAGCTCATTTAATATTTTTTGATGCATTTAATATATTAAATTAATTATGTATAATTAAAAATTTAGGAAAACTTATTTAGAATAAATTCCAATAAACAAAAGTCTGCCAATCTGAAAAAACAATAACAAATTAAAAAAAAATTTGTTTATGTTACACACAAAATTTGTTATACTGTACCAGTTTTTAGCTTCTTTCAATCTGCACAATGCTGAATATTGAAATAATATAAATAAAAAGGCATTACATTTATGTAACACTGTAACCATACCTGGTGCGTCGGGATCATTGGTTTCTTCTGCAGCTGCAAGCTTAGCAAAGTCTAAAAAAATTGCCAAACAAAAAAATAAAAGCATGCGGTAAAGAGTGAAGAGTGTAAAAGAGGGAAATTAATATTTAAAGATGTAAGTCACTATTATAAGAATATGACAATGAATCTTTAAGAGACAAAGATTTCTGGGATTTGTCTCGATTTATTGGATTTATCCCATATGTAAACTTATAGCGTATACCGGTGATACTTTAAATATAAATGGATTTCTTTTTAATTTTAATGCAAATAGAATAGAATATTGAATTATTTTCAATACTAAAACAGCATGCTGTATTATTACTTGTTAACATAATGACGATAAGTAGAGACACATGAAGATGTTTTGTGAGCCCATTTACGAATTCGCGTAGTGTGCAGTGTGCTTAATGTAGCGCGGTGCAATAATTATGTTGGAATTTAGACACATGAACACACCAAAAAGAAAAAAAAATAGATTTTTAGAACGGTTAAATCGAGTGTCCCTATAAACCCAGCAGAAAAGCGTAAACGGTTTGTTACTTGTAAGCAAAAAGGATGTTTACTATTTATTATGTAAATATCATATTTCAGCACTTTCATATAAGATATTGGTTTGCGTATATAGATATATACGGAGAAACACTACTGTGTCTCTCTACCTCTGATGATTCAATATTATTGTTTGCGTTTATTTAAACCATTAATTATTAATGAAATTAATCAATAATTAAAGAAATAATATAATTCTTTGGTATGTAAAGTCGAGTGTGTTTATAAATTTGTAAAGATTTTAAACGAAGGAAAAATCTCATCATGTATATGTATTAGAAAACGTTAAATATTTTTAAATCATTTCTTCAGTCATTTGTTAATATTTTTTAAAATTAAAAAACATCTTTAAATATTCATAAACATTCACAGGATTAATTTACAGTAGTCTTTATGTAAACGTTAATCCCATTAGTAGACATCCTGTTTAATAAAAAAATAAAAAAAAAAGAAAAATATATAATCCCTGGTTTGCTGATCCATAAAAGCACGTTCTTTGTACGCCACTGTTCTAAGTATGGCTAGAGTAATTTTGTCACCTAACGTGGACAGTATTTAACTTAATTATTAATATCCAAATTTAATAGGTATTTAGTTATCAAAATTTCTATGATGTAGAGTTTAAAGGGTATGTCACCCCCAATTAATGCATTCGTTGGTAACCGAATGTGTACCTAGAGCAATCTGCGGAATATGCGGTTTAATGTCCGCTGGCTTCAGTTGAGTTGCTAATGGCGTGCTTGGACCATTCACCAAGACGGTACCGATATAATTGAGCAATTTCTGTGCTCGATTCTGGCTCGGTTGCAACTGAAAAAGCTGAGGATGCTCGTCGATGAAGTATGTATCGACAATACCATTGAGGAACTTTTGATTCTCCAAGACATTTAGTAGAAAAGGTATATTCGTCTTTACTCCTCGCACGCGGAATTCGCGAAGGGCTCGATTCATTTTGGCGCAAGATGACGGAAGATCACTGGCATGGGCGATTACCTGAGAAAACAGAAAATATATTATTCGTATTCTTTAAATATACTCTCTAAATTCTTTAAAGTGAAATTGCACTCTAAAGAATGAAAATTGAGTCAGTCTTGAAAAAGAATGATACAATTTTTAATCTTTAAGAGTGAGATTTACTTTAAAAGTTTCAGAAAGTAGATAGAACTATAGGGCGTAATACAATTTCGAACATGGTATAATTCTGAAAATAGTTTAATTTTCAAGATTCAAGTTTAATAACTGTACAATCTCATTCTGTGAAGAGTTGTGTGCTAAACAGGAACAAAACGTAAACTTCGAAAGTTAAATTCAATTTTATTTTAGAATTGTACCATGTTCAAAATTGTACCACCTTACCTTAATGCATAAATGTGATAAAATTTCTTTGCAATTAGGATCATCATCGTACCTTAACGAGAAGCGAATCATAATATGGCGAGATTATAGCACCAGCGAATGCGGAGGCTCCATCCAATCGGATACCCATACCTTCGCCGGAACGAAAAACTTCTATTCTTCCAGTATCCGGTTGGAAGTTCTTAGCCGGATCTTCTGTGGTCACTCGGCACTGAATCGCGAATCCTTGAGGTATGATTTTTTCTTGCGTCATACTAAGTTCTGGTAATGTCATTCCCTCGGCAATTCGAATTTGAGATTGTACGAGATCGATTCTGAAAGAATGAAGATGACAAAATGATATGTAATAATTGACGCTTGTGTAAAACGTCACGCATATTAATGTTACATGTTAATATTACAATTAAGCACATTTAATTAGGAAATAAAAGTAATGCGTTATTTATAATGCCTTTACTTTACAATTACAAGTTACTTTTTATGATAATGGGTTGGTATTATTATTTTTGGAGAATCAGTAATTATTAATATAGTAACTACAGTTACTTTTAAAAAATAACTTTATATTCTCTGCATTTAATTACTAAAAGAAAGTAAAGGAGAAAAATGATGAAAAAATATGAAAAGATATATTTTTTGTCTATTTCATTACCCTGTTATTTCTTCAGTTACTGTGT
Source organism: Cyphomyrmex costatus (assembly GCF_001594065.2). NCBI lineage: Eukaryota > Metazoa > Arthropoda > Insecta > Hymenoptera > Formicidae > Cyphomyrmex > Cyphomyrmex costatus. Next base: position 5,151,916 of record NW_017275965.1, on the reverse strand, counting down.
GCTCAACTTGTAATCTAGCATTGACTTCAATAAAGTAGAAATTTCCAGATTCATCAACCAAGAATTCCACAGTACCAGCATTCGAATAACCAACATGTTTTGCTAATTTGACTGCGTAATCAGTCATTTTCTCGCGAACCTTAGACGATAATGCTGGAGCTGGCGCAATCTCGACAACCTGCATTTTACGAAAGTTATAAATCTTTGTTTTACTCAAATTTTCATATCGAATTTTTTCAACTTTTTTACTGTCATATTGTGTTTGTAATATGAACGCAATATAGGCTCGTTTAAATCGCATTTTGCAATATCGAGATATTATTTATTTTGAGAACTTATATAAATCTACGGACTACAATCATGAATCTCGTATGGTTGCGCCATTGTCCTTGTTTCGAATAAACCGAACGAATGCCATCGCGGTGAATGTACTTGTGTCTTTAGGAGCATGCATCCTTGAGAAATTCTTAAGAAGAAAAAAACTCGACAAATTCTAATTCGTTCACACAGAATGAAGAAATTGCTCAAACTAAAAACTTTATTATGCTAACGTGTAATATTTTTAGCATATATCTTACATTTTGATACGCAATATCTGCATATCTTCTGCATTAATCACAATCTTTTTATGAATCGTATAGTATTATCTTCGTTCGATCTTACAATGCATAAATTAACAAAATAATTTACTTAATTGCTACTAACTTTGATCGTCAATGGATGATATCTTCTTTAAAATCATTTTTTATATTATTATATTGTTTATTTATTAATCATTTTCAGAAACTAATTTCAAATTTGCGAAGACTATATAATGTTATTTCTTAAAATAGAAATAAAAATCTGTTGGATAGATTTAAAAAAGAACAATATCACTGCTCTTTTTTAATAATATTATATTGATTATTGAATATAAGATATATTCAATAATCAATATTTCAATCATGATGTATTTAACTGTGATTGTTACGTATACTAAATTAAAATTAAGGCACTGACCTTTTGATGACGACGCTGCACAGAACAATCACGTTCATATAAATGTACAACGTTACCAGCGTGATCTCCGAGCAATTGCACTTCTATATGACGTGGTCTCTCAATGAATTTTTCAATGAACATTGCGCCATTTCCAAAAGCAGCCGCCGCTTCGGAAGATGCACGCTCGAACATTTCACGTACCTCTTCCATTTGTCTTACAACTCTCATACCTATAAAAATTAATTAAAATAATGATTTCGTCATTATTGAAGAAGGCTCGAACTTAGCCGAAACACATAGTTTGTTCGCATTATATTATAACGAAATAAAATTTTTAGCTTATCTAAAATCGCGCACTGACTCATAAATATCCTTCTTGTTTCAATCATTTTTTCCTCGTACCTATGTACAATGTAACACATAATAAAATTACGAAATTTTTTTAATAATATCATATTTTCATGTATGTAATTAATTTTAAGAAACATTGTCAGACTTCTATAGAATCTAATTATTTAAATTTTATAATAGTTAATAAAATCAAAATTTTTATTTTTAACATAATATATAAATTTTTCAATTATTATATATTAGAAAAACATATTATTTCTAAATTATTATTTAAAACATTATATAATTAAAAAAAAACTTGTTTTAGATATTTTACATAACGTATTTAAATTCTATTATTAGGTTATGCATTTTTGTCCAGCATACTCTGCAAGTCAGGTTTCGCCATTGGAGATGAGTAACTTGCCATAAATGTAGTTTGAGTGTCGATAATTTTTGCATTGTTCGATAACGAATAGACGCGTTTTCCAAACACGTAAGAACATTATTCAACGGAAAAAAACATTCTTTGTCCATATGATCCATATCTCCATATTTACGATCTTAATGGTTATAGCCGATTGGTGTTGCTTTAAAACTTAAAGTAAATTTACTTAAAGTAACTTTTTGTTTTTTACATGAATTTTAGTTTATGTATATGTATAACGTGTATGCAATAGTATAAAACTTTTCAAGCAAATCTGATGATACCAATATATTAAATTATCGTTGCAGTAAAGCAGCAAAATTTAATATTGTTACTATTTCTTTTATATTTAAGTAAATTAAAATGATATGATTATGTATTAGTTCTTGATGTTTTAGATATACCTCGTCCTCCACCCCCGTACGCTGCCTTGAAGATAACCGGAAGACCATGTTTCATGCAGAACTCCATCGCTTCTTCAGAACTTGTAACTGGCCCATCTGTTCCTGGAACGATAGGTACTCCAGCTTGAATCGCGGCTTGCCTGGCAGCCACCTATCAATTAAATTGCATTATATTGTGTCTTGGTTCTAAGATTGTAGGAGGATTTTGGAATTAAAATTAATTAAAATTTTTTCTAGAATATGTTATGTATGGTGAGCAATTCTATAAATTTTCAATGTTTTATATTTCTTTACTGCACTTAGAAGTTTTAAATCCAAAACATAACAATTTGGAATGCATACATTAACTGGAATAAGCAGTTTGTTAATGTTTATGAATTTTTATATCGTATAACAAATATTAAATATATAATTTAATGTTCTCTCAATAATATATATTATATAATGTAATATAACGTATATGTTAATAATACTTTACCTTGTCTCCCATTTGTTGGACGACTTTAGGACTAGGTCCAATGAATCTGATGCCTGCATTAGTAACTGCTTGAGCAAAGTCTGCTCTTTCGGAAAGGAATCCATAACCAGGATGGATGGCGTCGACATTGTTTTCCTTGGCTACTTGGATAATTTCAGGAATATTCAGGTAAGCTTGAACGGGTGGTAATCCTTTGCCTACTAAATAACCTTCGTCTGCTTTCTGACGGTGCATCTGCATTTTATCCTGTTCCGAATAAATTGCTACGGAGCGAATGCCAAGTTCCGAACAAGCACGAAATACACGAATGGCAATTTCTCCTGAAATATTATGTTTGCAAGTTAAAATTTTTTACGTTAAAAAATAGTAACTTGAAATTGGGCATTAGGTACAGTGCTTGCTTTATTAATTCCTTGTCACAGTTTTATATTAACTGTATCTTCGAAACTGGTTAATATTATATATTTAATATTGAACATTAAGAAAATGAAGAAAATATGATCATTAATAAAATTTTTCCTCTAGAGTTTATTTTTATTGTTTCAAAATATTAATGTAATTTAAAATTTTAAATAATTTTAAAATATATTATTTTTTATTAGTCTCGCGCGTAACAAGTTTAGAATGACAATGTAAATAGAAGATATACGAGCCATGGAATTCATTGAGATGTATTACGTTTACGATATGAGTAAATTATGGTATACAGCTTAATTTAATGGAGTACCTAAGATATATTCGATTCTCGGTCACATATAAAGAACAACGCTGTTTCACATGTTGATTAATCATACAATCTTGTTCTATAGAAATCAATATAGAAGTCATTGATTAATCCGTCAATTCAAGTAACGTTGATATATCATACCTAATGAAAGTAATGCTGATTGCTTCCAATGAAAGTAGCAATTATTATTTGAAATGTGTAATTATTTTCTATTACTTCCTCATTGTGTGTATATAGATTACAAGTAAAATATCACAGTGTACTATTTTAGAAGGTGCAATAAAATAAAAGAGCCCAAATTTTTACATATAACTGTATATACGTACAGTGTTTGTATAAATTTATTAAAATATTAAATAATGAGATAAATTATAATAGCAATAATAATATAAAATTTCTGTCAACAAGCGTGTTAAAGAATTTATGATATTATCAAGAATGAATTTGTAAGAATCCATGTGATATCCATTGTTTTATCTGCCCTTCACGAGATATACGTTTCTTTATCTCTATCTTTCGAAATTCAAAAGCTACTTGTCAAATAATCTAGATTATGACACAATGATATATTTGGATAGGTCAAGATATGCTTTGTAGAGATATTAAGAATTTTAATAACTAACATTAAATATTTAGTTAATAATTCACCTTTATTAAACTTACGGAATATTTAGCTATAGAAAAAATAATGTAATAAACATATATTAAAAATTTTGAAATATTTTCTTTCTCTTTAATCAAATGTTTAAAGTATTATGTATTTTGATATGCATAATAATAATATGATAATAAGTTTTCTGCAACGTATTGAAAATAACAAAAAAGTACTATAATTTTGAATATATTTTGTATAAAAATGACTATTTTATGGTAATTTTTTAAAATACCAAAATTAAAAAATCTCATGTATATCTATACATAGTGTTATTTTACCAAAAATTAATAATTTACTCACCTCGATTGGCAACGAGAACACTTCTGATTGGTCTGTATTCTACATCTGTGCTGAAATATCTTGTAGTAATTTTCCATAATTGTAACACAGTTTTGTGCTTATTTAGCGCTCGATGAGCACGCATGGAATGCATTTTATCAATTACGTATTTTTATTAAGCGTTCACACAATCTTCACAGAATTCTTCCTCGTTATTTTTGTTCGAAGGGCGTATAAAAAATTAAATAATAAACTTCTAAACTTTATCTTTTTAAAATAAATTATCTCCTTATCGAAACTGTTCAGGTCGGTTTAAATATTTTCAAATTAACTCTCGTATAAAAGCTTTTTCTCTTGTGTTGTCTCGGTCTTCGCTCGAGTTCAAACTCTAAATGGTCTTCGTATGATCGCGATAACGATGTCTTTTGGAGTTATCGCTAGACGCAGCTTCCAGCTTGTCAGAACATTCGTTTTGATAATTTTTATTATATATTTAAATCGTTTTCTTGCCTGTTTCCTTAAAATAACACTTCGATATTTCGTCAATTTTTTTGATATTTCTGAAACAGACAAATTCCATTTTCTTTTAATACAATAATTATTGCAGTAATTATTTTAATGTTATAATTAAGATTATTGCAAATTAAATTATCAAACGACAAATTAAAAATAATTTTTTTACAATGAAGAAAATCTGTTTTTTTGAAGATTACACATTTGTCTTCAACGTATTGAAGTGTAAAGACAAACTTTTCGTCATCAAAGAATTAATATAAAATTAATAAGCAATCAATCCGTAAAAGATTGAATAGTATCGTAACATTTGCTTTATCCGCAAATTGACTCATTGACGCAGCTATGACATTGAACGTAATGCTGCATCGAACGTAAGCTGCGAGCGCATCTAAATTAAAGCGCTAGAATAGTATTTACTCACTACGTACGATACATCATATAACATTTGTTGACTTATGTTTTCGGCATGCCAGCCAACTGTGATGGAGTCACGTGCAATATTTGCATTACTTACTTGTATAGAAAATACGCGCGTAGCGTAAAGATATTCTCGCGGAAATTTCAAGCTTTAGGTCAAGCGAATAATTTGTGGCTGTATCGATTGAATTAAACATGTCATGAATAAATTGTTATTGTATGCATCAAGGAACAAAAAATTATAACAATTTTTATATAATACATTTATCGCTCGTTCATTCCAAAAGAAATGTTTAAGAAAATATATTTTTACGTAGGAAGAAATTATCAAAAGAAATTATTTAGATTATATGACGTTAAATATAATTTTTTATATACATACAGGATGTGGTTAGATAATACTACACTAGTTTACGATGATGATGACTGTGTATATTCTGCAGCGACATGATCAATGATCAACGACTATTCAAAAAGTCATCAATTTAATATACCTAAATAAATCGTACCAATAATGTCATATCGTTTCATGACTTCGACATAGAAATTTGTTCGACATTATTTTTTATGAATAAAAAATATTTTTATGAGTTAGCTATCATAAATATGTTTTATATTCAGTAACGTAGAACATATTAACACCACCAATCAAAGATTGCAATGCAATAAATTGTTCAAATGAAAGTGATGAAAATCAATTTGTAATTTTTATTAACTCGTATCACTGATTCTAGCTTATGTTATCGTTTATATATATCATAAAAGATAAAAGTATCTACAAAAAAACTGATATCAGGTAAACATGTAATGAACGGATAGAGATTACTCACACATGCGATGCAAAATATAACGCGACGTAATTATAAGTCGTTAAGATAAAATCGTTTCATGAATAAAAAAACTCTGCCGTTTGCTAAACATTACGATAGTAGAAATGCAAAAGAACAAACCGAGACATAACAAAAAGTGTTTAAAATCGAGACGTGAGACGTCTTTTGTGTTTAAAAAACGTCTTATGTCACAATTTTAGACTTTGTGTTATTTGGAGAATGATTTAAGATTGACCGAATATTAATTTAACATACAGTAAATTGATAATTATAAAATTATTTATATTAAAGAACTATTTAGATCAAAATATTTTTTAGTATTTGTAATTAAAAATGCATAAAAATTTGCAATTAGTTATAAAATTTTTATTTATATTTTTAATAAGTATACATGTATTTTTTATACGACATAATTCATTTGATTAAATATTTACATTGTATAAATAATACCTTTCTATTTAAAGAAATAATATTTTATATGGTACCTTATCAGACGAAATATATTTTAATTAAGTGTTGTTTAAATATCTTTCAATATATTAAATATATTAAATAGTGCATATAGCAATTTTTCTTGTATAGTAACGTATACATGTATCAATTATCTATTATGAAATCGTAAGGAAATAAAATTTATTTTCTTCTCTTTTTTTTTTAGACATCGGTGATTCATATCGTCTCAAGTCAGTTTGTTATATTTGATAACAAGAGAAAGTAGCTTTTAACGCCACGAATTGCCGGAAAATCTTGTCACGCGCCATTAAGACGTACATTTACACAATCTACATTTACATGATCAATGGAATGCATTTATAATTATCGTTTGTTATTATAACACAGACTATGCATTCGCCGTAAGAGTTAAAATTGCGAATGCGCAGTTAATAAAAATTACTTCGATGTTTCATCCGCCATTAACGAAAGAAACTCTTTGAGTTATGAATATAAATTGTCATCGCGATAATATAGCCGGGAAATTTCGATCTAAAATGTATAATAATATATACTTTATGTAATAGCATCAAGTTCATGCAATGTATACATATATTTCAGTAATATAATACAATTATTGTCCAGTAACACGCTAAATAAATTGCTATTTATGATAAATATTTTCTTAAATCAATACAATAAACTAATTAAAATATATTATATAATAAAATACCGAAAAAGAGTGTTATTATGATTCTTATATCATCGCACCTTTGTTTTATTAATGTTGAATTCTTTTTTTCTATATACTTTAGTTTTACATTCTTATGTAAAATATATTGTTTAAAAAATAATGAAGTAAATTATTCGCAAATAACATTACAAAAATTGACATGTATTAATTTATATGTATTAGTTAAATTTTATACATTAGTAATTTATATGTAGTTAATATGTATTAACGGAATATATGTGAAACAAATGAATTCTATCTGGACTAGATCTCGTATTTACATCGTGTATCGTGTTGTTGCTAAATTACTTACAATCACGCAATCGAACGGAATTCCGTCGACTGAGTAGGACTTTCGACTAAAGAACCGTGCCTGTAAATTTTCACAAGACCTTTGTCCCGAATACAATCTTGATCGACCTCACAATCTTCGATTGGCGTAAATGAATTGCTCTGCCTGGTGCCTCAGTTACGAAATCGAGATATCTATAGTTTTAATCGTATGAACTATTCACCCTTTGCTCGCATAACACGCGTTGTTGTCCTAGTTTTCTTATTATTTTCTAATACGCGTAACATAAAAAGGATCTAACGTGAGATTCTGAAAATATCATTCATATATCTGCATGTAGATTTTGTGAATTACGTATTATCTTTGCTAGAAATTATAATTATAGCTATTGATCTAACATAAGACAAAATTAAATAAGATAAACGTAATACGATTAGCATACGCGATAAGATAGTCGAAAAAAATCAATGAATATTGTATATATCTATACTGTAAAAAATAAAATGTTAATTTTAACTCAAAGACGTTGAGTGGATTTTCTGAGACATGTAAAAATGTTAACATTAACACAAAAATTTTAACATTTTTGCATGTCTCAGAAAATCCACTCAACGTCTTTGAGTTAAAATTAACATTTTATTTTTCTCAATGTTAAAATATTATCAAAATTTTAATATAAATATGTATTTAGAGAGTTTGGCTTTGTCACAATTATTGTAGACGATTTACGAACATAATCTTCTGCTAGACAACAATTGACATAAATCATATTTCATCACATCCGTATCTAATGGTTGTGTGGTCACAATTCGCATGAAGACGACCTTGCGACTAAATTAACTTTTCTAGAATATTAAACAGCTTTAAATACTGGGAAATAAATATCTCAGATCGCTTATTAGCGGTTATCACTCAAATCTGCAATCAATGCATAAATAAATAAATGAGAAATTAATTACTGCATGCCATAAATCATGACGGCAGAAGACTTAGAATTACTTGATCTTTCTGTGTATATCTACAATATAATTACAGAATTGCAATTCAATTAGACGATAACGAATGATAGCTGGCTTCATTTTCATCAATCAACCTTTTATGGTTTGAGTACGAAGCTATAATCGAGTCTATGTGTGTCACTGTTGTCTGTCTCGTGTACCTGATTGCTTCATATATAAGTATAAAAAGCGAACGTGGAAAAACGTTTCACACTTTCACTTTTATGATTTTATGATTGATTTTATCAGGATTTTGTCATTGCGATAGAGTTTAAATCTAGGCAATGTCAAGATAATTAAATGATAAATTGATAATAGTTAATTAATTCATTTAAGATTTAAGTAAAATGATAATTAGATTTATTAGTATCCAACGCCTTAGTTATTGAATTATTAGAGGATATCCACTTGTGCTAGTAGGTAAATGGTGTATGTAAATTCATATGTACACTATAGGATATTTTAAATCACATCAATCCGTAGCGCCATGCTTTTAGAAAGAGCAGATCCATTATCTATATGTATACATGGATTTCAGCATAATATAAGACATTTTTATACAATTATTTACAACAATACAAAAAAATTATGTGAAATTTTAATATATAACGAAATTAATTAAATACTCCTCCCTAATTTGCAGAGTAAATATCACAATAATAGCTGTGATAAGTATACTTTCATTTTATTTACTTAATTCTTTTATTTACTTAACTCGGCAATATGATTTAATGAAATTCAAATTCAATTGAATAACGGTTATATTTCTGAATAATGTATTAAAAATATAATACGATTATGAATTACATATTGAAGTGCATGAGGTTTTATCAGAAATAAAGATAAGTACCTACATTTTTCTGCACGTGATTTTCTGTGATTTACATGAATCGCAATTTGCGCTGCAAGAAAATATTTAAATAATAACACAAAAAGGACTACGAGCCTAACGAATCAATTAAATTTAATGACGTTACATATGTTTGGATGACTCCAATTGGGTCATGATCAATGTTAAATAAATTTTTTAAAAATTACATAAAATATCAGTAATTATAATAAAATATTTACATTAGTTGTAAAATTGACAAATTTCCAGATATTGAAAGACATTGATGAAAATAAAGACATCACATGATGTGTGAAGCAAATTATAAGTTGTTTACACATTGAGTGTTCATTATCCTGTCGAGAGTAAATCCTCTGTAAGGATTCTTGATTAATGGAAGCAAAAAAAGAATAAAACAAAAATATAGTCCATCCTAAATATAACCAATATAATAAAATGCAGTAAAAAAATTTTTTTTAGCATAGTAAGAATTGGAGCAAAGATGGAAGTCGGATTGTTAACAATGTGTGTTTATTGTATCACAATAAGTTGTAAAATGAAAATATTTAATATATAATATTTAATATTTAATAATAATGGCTAAGAGAAGAGAGTAAATAAAAATAGATTACGCTACAAACAGACTAGAGTTCATTGGCATCATTTCTTGGCAATTCTTATAAGAATGATTATAACAAGAGTGGGTCAATATGTACACTAGAGGTGTATTGATTTCTCACAAGAGAACCTCGCCCAGAATCTATCAAAATATGCGAAACATGATCTATCACCTTAATTTGTACATCTAATTGTAAGTAAGATTAGATAATATGATTGTTAATGATGTCACTTATTAAATCTACTAGTACTTCTTCAAAAGTAATAAATCTGAAAATATATTGATTAAAGGATTTACAAAAATAGAAAATGCAGAAAATGACGTAAAGAAGAAAGAGTTAATGAATTAGAAGAATATCAAATGATTTATGTACACAACGTGAGGCGCACGTGCTGTATGCAGTTTCTACGATGCGTCAGTCATGCATACATGAAATACATTACAATGAAGATCATCTCGTCAGATGAATTAATAGTCTACCTTTGTTATCTATAATTCACTCATCACAATCATTAAAAAACAGAAAATATTGACTAATTCCATTCCTTATTTGTCACATTCGAATGTTTCATTCCTCGTATGCATGATTCATAAGTACAAATACGATTTTATAGTTATAGTCTATGATTGACTAAATCAGTTCTTTAAGATAATTGAAATATTTTGAAATTATGTTTAACGTAACAATGAAATATTAATAATTAAAAACTAATTTACAAAAGGACGTCAAATACTTTTTTTTTAAAATTAACATTTGTTTTCCACATTTAATGGAATTTTAAACATTACAATTTGATTTCTTTTATTTTTATTTTACTTTAGAAGCTGAGGACAAATTTAGCGTTTGAAACGTGACAATAGTAAACGTAACGATAGTAAACGTATTTGTGCATATATAACTTTCAAAAATCAAATTCAAAAACTATCACAACTTTTTCTTATAAATAAGTGGTTAATAACATCTACTTCTTATAATTTTTATATCTAATAACGGAAGGGTATTATTGCTGCTTACTTTTCTTTTACGAATTTTTATCGAACATATGTCAGTGAACGACTTCATAATTTTTTATCGCAAACACAAAAACTATTACGTAAGAATGGAGACAGGTTATGCAAATTATTGTTCCGACTACACTATGTATTATTATGTTTGCTTTTTTTCTTAATGTTAGAATTCTTCAAGGATGATATATCTCGATCGTTCGGGAAATATTCAAATCTAACAAATACCTATCTTTGCTCTTGTGTGATAAGAACATCATTTCTTTGATATATATTTGATATTAAAGAACGCGATCTTTGATCCTGCATTAATACGGCGAGTCACAAAGATTTACCGTTCTCAACTAAAATACATCAGCTTTTATGACTTTGTTCAAATTGATGTTAATACACACTTGTACAAACGTGAGTGATATAACTTCTAGTAACGTGATATTAAGATATTTCTATCGCAAAGTTCTATCGTAAGAAATGCTTACTGTATTGTATTCAATTCTTTAACTTAAGTCTACATTGAAAAAAAATTTGCTATATCTTAATAAATATTTTTTTGAATATTTGTAAGTACATTTATTTACAGTAATATAAATATTGACGTAATGAAAAAAAGTAATAGTTAAATCAAATTAATAGTCTTGTAACAAATAAATATATGTTAATATTTAATAAAAGTTTACTTATATATAAATATTCAAAAAATATAAATATTCATATGTATTAAGGTATAGTAAATTTTTTTCAGTGTGTGTATGGATTATGTGCTATTATATTTACAAATGTATACTTTAAAATCTTATGAAAAAGAATATGATCAATGAACCTCGAGACATATCGAAACATATACTTCTGATGGAAAACACAGCTATCTTACGATTTCATTAACAATACAGAAATACCGAAATTTTTTCTTTTAAATTCAAAACTTTAAGATTAATTTTCAATAGAGATAGAATTTTGTATGTATATAGTTATTATTTATATAAAATTAATAAAATATTAATTTTTCTTCAGAATTCTTTAATTATCTTAATATTTAAATGGTATTTAATGATTTATAATGAAATGTTCAATGTATTCTGATTGAATATGTTATTCTTACTAAATCATTATTTCATTACAATTACGAATTAAAAATATCATGACAAAAATTATGTAAGCAAGTCGAAGACAAAATAAATTTTATCACACATCCTTTATTGACGCGATGTCAGTGAAATATTCACAAAATAAAGAGTCGCGTGTAACTAGTCGGACAATTAATTTTTTTTTTATTGCGAAACTATCAACGTCACACTTTTCCACATATTACGACACACGGTTTATTACTCGGCACACTCGGGGCACTGAGTAAGATTTTACTCCGGTTTCGATGAACCACTATCGAACACGTTGACCAGATACTAACAACATGCCAGTTGAGGTGAACGTACAGCCGATTCTGTAGATTTCAGTCAGTAATTCGTATACTTACTGTGTTGCTGGCCAGGAACGAGGTATAGCCTAGACTTGTCCGGCTGAAGTCTAAGCCGCACTGAACCGACTGAACGGTCTCTCTGGCACACGCGCTCGACGTTTACAGAAATAGAGGCAGTCGAACTTGCGCCTTGCGCTGCGTCAGAATATCTGTTTAACAGGACAGTTGAGTGTGCTGCTGCCATCTTTTGGTGGAAATGCTTGATAAAAGTTTTCTAATACATAGTTTCTTTAATTATCAAGTAAAATTAGATATTTTCTTTTTTTACGTTTCTCTTCCTTTACTTTCAAAATGAAATAAACATTTGACCCTGGAGAAGAAAAAAAAATTAGGTAAAATTCTAAATAGAAAGTATAAAAGCTGAACTTTGGCTATGACTTGATTGGAAGATAAAAATTAAAAACATAAGGAGACATTTATTAAATCATTGTCATCAAAAGATCACGATGTTTCATTTTTTTCTATAGTATTTTAATTATCTCATATTTGATTTTATAACATATATAGTATACTGATTGATTACATTATCGAGAAATCTAAAAATAAAATTGCAATATAAATTAAACAGCTTTAGATAAATTCTGTTCTTTAACAAATTTTAGATTAAGTTTTAAATTAATCGTTGCTGAAACTCAATGCTTAAACGTAAAGAGAGTGAAAATTGTTTCTTAATATTTTATTTATTTGTATACATTCATAGGCCCTAATTAGGCGTAAGCTAGTCCATTTCCAATTTCAATTAACAATTCAATTCTCAATAGTAAACGGACCACGATCGGTAAGCCGTATCGTGATTGTCGAGACATACGTGTAGGATCAAAGCATCCGATAGGATTATGGCGGAGAGTCAGGACATATGTGAGATTTGAATGGATCGATTATCCATATCGTGAAAAATCACGTTCGATAGTTATTGATAGAAATATATATCTACTCGAATGTGTAAAAACATGGACGTGTATAATTTTCTATTTCTATTCATAAATAGTACTCTCATTTGCTATCACGATAATTATTCCAAAATCATGAGCTTACTTAAATTTAAATAATGATTAATTGATTAAATTATCCGCCATATCCTTAGCAGACACTTCGAATATGCACATACAATGTTTATAATATATATATATATATATATATATATATATATATATATATATATATATATATATATATATATATATATATATATATATATATATATATATATATATATATATATATATATATATATATATATATATATATATATATATATATATATATATATATATATATATATATATATATATATATATATATATATATATATATATATATATATATATATATATATATATATATATATAATTACTTGATATTCAAAATAATAGCTTGGAAAGCGTATGTCATCATGTTGATTTCCGAATCATACATTAAATAACTTCTTGGAAAGTAGCTGTGTTAAATTAGACAAATATATATTTAACCACAGAAAATTGCTACTTTTTAAGTTATTGCGATGTAATCATTGATTATAATTAATTTGATTTAAATTTAAATGTTTAAATATTTTGTTATAATTTATAAATTATTTAATATTTTGCGATTATTTTGTTTCTGACTT
>NW_017275965.1:5130697-5137866 GCF_001594065.2 Cyphomyrmex costatus | reverse complement strand
AATTTATATATATATATATATATACATTTATACTTATTTATACTTGTATATATACGTGAAAGTCAAAAATTAATAAAGTTAAAAAAATATAATCTTCAAAATAGAAACTATAACCGTCTTTCTCTTCAGCTACAGCACTATTGTGTCACTTATGAAACTCTTACTTCTTCCGAAAACGCATCGAACATTTTTTTTGTATATATGCTCTACTAGTGCATACTGTATTTATCGACATGAAGTCCTCTTGACGTCTGTCTCTTGAAAATTGTGCGGTTGATTTTGGAACAATTTTTCTTTTTTTTTCACTTTCATTTGTTCCACGCAATTTTCACGAAACAGCGAAAATCTCAGAAAATTATTAATTTGAGCGTTATATATCTCATAAGTCTTCAAATGACTTTCCTAAAAACCGACCTATCACATTCAAGTAAAAAGATAACGAAAAAATGTTCTTGTCTCTAGATTGTTGTAAGTTTATCGTATTTTATCTTCTTTCTGCAATTATCCATTAAGTATACTTTATAAATAATTTCGCAAATTACGAATCTTCCAAAGTGCCTCGAACGAATTTCGTAGTTGCATTCGAGTAAATATCATTAAAATTTAATATATTATATGAAAATTACAAATAATAATTAATACACAGTTCAAATTTTTTATACCCTTAATTACTTTTTGAATGATTCGTACAGATAATTACCGGATTTTCTCTATTCTCTTATCCATTCGCATATAATAATTATAATTTATTTATGATCTTTTATACTGTACGATCACTTAACATATCTAATAAATATAATATCTCGATATGCGAAGCTAATGTCATAGATATCTAAAATTTATATAATCACATTCTTAAATTACTAAAATTTAATTATTTACAAGTTTTTCCCACATTATTTAATAAAATAAAAAAATAATAAACAAATTTTCTATTTCAAGATATTTAGAAAATTAATAAATAAAGTAATATATGGTACGCGCTATAATTTTATAAATAATAATAATATTGTATTAATCGCGTTAACTTGATAAAATTTTAAATGAAATGTAGCAACAAAAACAGATTTTGAAAATTGGTAAATGTAATTATACAATATAAATTCTAATATACAGGCTTAATATAAATAATTGCTATTTACAACCATTAATAAAATTTTTGTTATGTGTAATTAATATTTACACAAATAAATAAGATCTATCGAATATCGAGAGATTATTATAAATATTTCGAAGCATATTTGCAAGCAAGGTCGATCAAAGATCGAAGATACTTTAGTCGCTTCTCAATTATAAAAGTAAACAGACAGTTTATCAAGACTCTTACATGATATTAAACTAAATAATATGCATTGTGCTATAATTTTCTTTCGCTAATTATAGTGTGATTCATTATTACAAAACGTGTATACAATCTAAATAAATGTGATAATACACTTTATTGTACTTTATGTTTCTGAGTGTTTCTAGGTAGTTTTATGATAACGATATTATAAATTCATCTTAAATTGTGCGAACTGCATGCGATATACGAAACTAAATGGATTTCGTGAGATCTTAGTTGTAAGTTTCTATAGCTATAACTTTTCTTTTTTGACTAAAAAATGTTGAATAAAACTTACGTAAGAATATGATTATAATTAACATAATTTATCAGCACCAAACTATTTTCCAGCATCTATTTTCCATTAAATAGTATTTTTTAATTCAATTATAAGACAATCCAGATTTTTTTTCGTATGTCATATTACTGATTGTTTCTCGAAATAAATATGTATGAATTTTGCATGAATAATTTATAATATGGTACTTTCTAGATGTAATTATTGATACAATGCTTTTACTTTATTATGAGACACACTTTCGCAGATTTTAAAACTATTCAAAATAATTTTTTAATTTGTAGAATAACATTTAACACTTAAGTTGAATATTCTACAATAAAGTACAGAATATTGTAATTTATTGTCAGTGCAAGTAAACAATGTAAATAATTTTTAGCCGGAAAATATAAATCACATAGCGCAGAGACACTGCCGTGTCTCCTTATACCTATAAGAACACTAGATGTATACATATATCAATGTATACATTCTTGCATAACAATAAATTCGATTCTCGATTTGAATAATTCTCACTACATTATATTCTCAACTATAATAGTAAAAATTGCATAAAATATGAAGTATTATAATGAAAAATAGTGTGGTTCTTATTTTGTACTATTATATTTCATATTTTATATGATTTTTACTATTATATTTAAATTTTATGTACTGAGGTTAACTCAAATCGAGAATCGAAATATCTACTGCTATACGAGAATAAATTTATGTACATACATAAGCATTTAGTGTTGACTTTTAAAGGTATTTTAATGTGAGTAAGTTACATATGCAAGTTGCACACTTCACTGATAATAATATAACTATAATATAAAATATTGTAAAGTGGAATATAAAAACTGAAAAAAAAGAGAGTGAGAATAATATTGCACATGTGTTTGCGTTTTTTTCTTCATATTGAATCTCGTTAGACTTAAGAACATCAAATCTATCAATTCGATGTGACTTACTTCGATATTCAATTGGAGCGTAATAAATTTATGTACATACATAAGCATTTAGTGTTGACTTTTAAAGGTATTTTAATGTGAGTAAGTTACATATGCAAGTTGCACACTTCACTGATAATAATATAACTATAATATAAAATATTGTAAAGTGGAATATAAAAACTGAAAAAAAAGAGAGTGAGAATAATATTGTACATAGTAGAAATTATTTTGCGATGGAACGGATATCATAAACACAGTAAATTAGTTGTAAGTTATAAGAATAACTTGTCGCTATTACATAATAAAAACACACTTCTTTCGATTTGCTTGCACAAGAGTTTCACTTTATCGATATTTTACTTATCGTGACAATTTTATCTTGTGCAGTTTACCTCGAATAAAGTAAAATAGCTGCAATATTGATTCTTGGAATTAAATTTGTAGAATATTCTTGGCTGAAGCTCGAATAGTTGAGCCACAATTTGCATATCATCCTAGATCGCTTGACAATATTAAAAAATTTACAGTTTTACATATATTATATGAAATAAAATTAATTATTTTGAAACTTGTCAAGCGCAATTATTGTCAAATATCAAATAGCATAATTAAATGAAAAATTAATTAACAATTTTACAACACATTATCGTGTGGATAAATTAATACGTTTTTATGGCAGTAAATTATATGTTTATATGGCAGTAAAACGAAAAGTAATTTTTAAAAATTATGAAATTATTTTTATATCCTAAATTATGTAAAAGTGATTTTAAAATATTGTACAAGTCAAAAGTTTGCAGTTTCTAAAGCTTTACTTAAAGATGTTAATATGTCCATTTAGACATATTATATTCTTATAAGCACATGTACTTTTCTCATAACGACGTTAACGATTATAATGCATGCTCACGTCAATCTCAGTTTTGTGTGATATAATATGATTTGTTCATCTTTTTCTGATAATTTATACGAATTTATATATCAATTCGATGAAACGATTCTATGTCTCGACTCTGTATGCTTTTAGATAAGTATAATTGTATCGAAACAATACATTGATGGAGCTGCCTATATATATTGTATAATTGAACTTCCCCCCCCCCCCCAGTCCAAAGGTTTGAATTAATTCAATATTTGCATCACGCAAAATATTTCTGATACGTACTTCCAATTCAATATCGTCAATCTGTTCGTCATATTTTGCAAAATATGATATTACGTTTCCCCACGCGACAGATATCGCCGAATATATAGCGTGTGGATATCGATTAAACGATACATCTGATAGCACGTTCGTCAAACATCACTTTTAATTAAACGGGGTTGAAAAGCGGACACTTTATTATAGCTGAGAGTACAGCTACTTTTGTACGCGGATAGAATTCGTCTGACGTCAGAAAGCTGAAAAGCTTTTTACTTTTTCGAGATCCGCTAGAAAAATCGATGACACAGATACACATAATATCTTATATAATCGTATATCGTGTATTTATATACGTATATTGTGTATAGAAAGTTTAGCAAATATAAGTGGCCGAATTAAGGAGACATTCTCTTTCAGACCCCAAAATTATTTTGTCGGTAGCGTCTTAATTCTAAGACGTTTCTTTGTTTTACATTCATTTTTAACGATTACTTTCTCACGCTATTGGGCGTACTACGGTTAAAAATTTTCTTCTCCTAAATCCCCTGATTAATTTTATTCTACTTGTCCGCCAGTATACAAATTTATTATCATTTAAAATTATTTCTAATTTCTGCACATTTCTTTATGCAGAAAAACGTGCATCTGAAATTTCATTTATTATACTAATTAGAATTTTGAAGACATATAGTTTATGTTTTTGAGATACATGTTAAATTTTTATCAAATTCTTAATTCCGTAGGAACTTTTAAAAGAATTTATAAAGAGAGTATATAAGAGTTTTGTTTTGTTTTTTTAAATAGTTTATAAATTTTGGTCTCCTTAACTTGCCAGTGAGATACGTATTTTCTTTTCTATATATATATATATGTATAGTTTGTAGTTTGTCATACACAATTGTGCGCCCGTTATAGCGGGTTTGTAAAACCTGCCATGCCATTGCAAACTTATGTATTAAATAACAAAACTTTCCTTATGCGTCAGCAACTTTTTCACTCAATTAGCTCGATTATCGCAAGATAATGCCATATCGATACTGTTATATTGGTAGTCAAACTAAGTCGCAGTTTTGCAACAAATATAACTAGTCCTTTGCTAATTTATTGATGAGTATGTTAATTGAATACTCAAATAAAAACGCGAAGAATGGTATCGTGCAACATGATTGTTTCTGCTTTCGCGAAAAAGCTCCTTCCAACGAGAAATGACTGTCAATTAGATGTCCAATTTACATCAAATTGATGCCGAAAATATTATATCGATTCGACATTAATTTGATCGTAGAATCATTTCTCACTGGGCTGTTCAAAAGTCTGCCTTGGCATAAAGGTGCGTAACAGCAACGCAATCTCAGAGCAGTCTTATTGGAAACGAATTTCAGGAGGGACAATCACGTTGTATGTGCATTCGTATCGCGATTCTCTATATTGTTGGCTACATCGTAAAAAAATTTCTTGTATCTCGCCCGCATTCATTGATCTTCTGACTTCCGATGTGGAAGACATCTAAGCTTAACCGACGTGTGTTTGTAAAAATAGGCAAGTCTTACGTGCGCTATGTACGGGTGCGTCATGCTCGTCACTAAGATTACTCCTTTTCTTCAATTGCTTGACTCTCCGGGCCCAACAGAGTCGACTCGTGCTCCTTGAATTCTAGATCAATGTTCTTTCCTGCACGGTTACTCGCTTTACAGGCATCACAATTCGAGCACAAAAGTACACAGAGCATACCAAGCACCACTAAACCAATTCCTGCAAAGAGTCCATAACTTGCTATGGTTGCTACGTGTTTCATGATCTGCAAATTCAATAAAAGGATGTCATTTGCACGGCAATAATTCAGCTTTCTCTGAAATGTAATATTCTATATCAAATATTTCTTTCTCTTACACAAATTTTATGTTTCATAATGAATTAAGGCTCCTGTTTACTATTCCATTATGACGATGCAGGAAGATACGCAAAAAAGCATAATATATTTTTTACAAAATATATTAAAACGGAAATATGTTTTAATTTTTAGTAAAGCCACACTTATAATCAACATATTACTCTTGTATATAGTAATTTAATTTCTCTCCAAAAAGATATAATAATTTTTGATAGATTTGTATTTTATAAATATATTCTATCGAGAGAATGCAAACAATATATCTATTTAAATATATTTCACAAATATTTTTGTTGTGTATTTTCTGACGTTACAATTGGAAATAGTAGTTGAGAGCAGTCTCAGTAGCATTGATACAATTAATATTGAAAGCAATATTAGTTAATCAGCAGTATGTCAACGTGTAAAATATACATGTATATATTTAAAAATACATAAATTAAAAATAAAACAAAACGTTAAGAGAAATCGTATAGATAATATCTATTTAAAAGGTGCAAATTGGGTCACAATGAATAAATAAAATCATATAATTAAATCGCACTTTTAGATATATCTATTTTGGCGTTAATAAATATTATTAAATAAATAATCATTCTTTGAAATTGATTATTTTAATTTGTTATTAGATCAATCTTCTATCTATGACTTTGCATGCACGATAATACGTTTTCGTCAACTCTCGTTGGCCATCGGTGCAATAACCTGCTTGAAATTCTGATTTGTGCACTCTGTAATGTACGGAATTCACGACAGTGTTCCGTTTAATACCACTGAGCCTCTGCCTCTAAACAGCGATTTGCGTCCGTCTATTCATGAAATTTGATTTAATATTATTTATTATATATTTTGATCGAAACATGTAGTAATCTATTACACGTTTCTACATGTAAAAATGTTCGCGATCAATTAAATAAATTAAAAATATATGAATAAGTGTATGTATAAGACACAAGTTTTTATATTATTTTAAAGACATACATACAAGTAGTGTGTCGAAATAATGACTTTATACTGGTAAATTTTACTTTTTTGAGTAAAATGCTCTTTTACATTACAAAGATATTGTAAACTTTATAATATTGGGTTGAGGAAAAAATCTTTTCACATATCTGTAAAAGAACATTAATTTTCTAATATTTGTGTTAAAAATGAACGAAATTTAAATTTAAAAAAGGGCTTTAAAACTTGAAATCTTTACTCTCGAAAGGTTACTATATTTTTCGAGTCTCTGTTTGGTAATTTTTACATATAAAAAATTACAAGTTGAAAAAGATGAAAACTTTTTTCACTTAGTGGGTCTTTCACGTGCTAAAAAAATTTGCAAAAATTTTCGACTACTTATTATAAAATCTTCAAGCTTTTTCTACAAAATTCTTTTTTAAAAAGTGTTCCTACAATTTTTTGTTCCTGAGTTATTCGCGAGTTAAATAAAGAAACATTCTAAGTTTGATTGCTCATAACTTTGTTAGAAATCATCATATTACAATTAAAAACCAGATTCTTAAAGCTAAAACTTTGCTCTCTTATGTGAATGACATATATTATATGTATATATATATATATATATATAGTAT
>NW_017275965.1:5020718-5130304 GCF_001594065.2 Cyphomyrmex costatus | reverse complement strand
ATTTCACATTAAGATCTTAATTTGAAAAATCTTGATTTGATAAATCTGTCTTGTATATTCATATCATGAAAGTACAGATATATATATATATATATAATATGTAAAAAGATTTTTTTTCCCTGATATCCAATATATATTCATCTATTTACTGCATTTTTTAAAATAAAGAAGCTGGCTTATGATTTTGCGATCTTTATCAATTGCCCGTATAACATCGCGATATAATGTACACTGTTCCTTATCCATCGAAAGATGAATATTCATCAGAAAATGTTGCTACTCTCTATTACCCTAGTTACCGCTTAATATGCAAAATACAAACTGGCAGACACTGCTGCATCCGATATAACTACCAAGTCGGATACTAGTAAATATATGAATTAGCAAGTACTCAACATCCTATTAATCCCCCTGTGTATCCTGACGCTGATATTTTCAATTCCACGGTAAATTAAGCACTCCGCCCGTAAAAGATATTCTGCGCGAAACATGTTGTAAAATGGAGCCCCTTACTATGTATTGAACACAATTTATGAAAATTGGATAAAGCGAAAGGATTTTGCTTGGCGAGCAGCTTAGCTCGATAAGTCTGCTTAAATATATAACAACAAAGCAAAAACTCGAAATACGGAAGAGTTGTCGAGTGAATGAAAAAATATTTAACGAAAATATATATTTCGACAAAAATATCGTGTACACTGTTTTTCTTATTGGTGAATCTTTAGAAGTTATCTTTTCAGTAAATAAACTTTTATTGAGATGCGTTCTCTTAGCGAAAGTAAAAATTTTATCTCTTCTTTGTAAAATTGCTACGATAAATTGTAAAGAAAACTACAATTTTTCCTCTCTTTTATAAACGCTTAACGTATTTTGTGCGATTGCTTTTTCCTGATGACGTACGTGTAGTCTGCGCAAAATCTTCAAGTGCAGCGCAAGCATTCTCAAGCAACGAGTAAGCATTTATCGGCTCAAGGGAGAACACGCGGCTTTTATATTGATTGGCCGAGGTCAATGTTTCAAGAAAACAGCTTTTTCCTCTCCCGTAACTTCATTTGTGCGAAAATTTTTTGTTGTGCGAGATAAAAGAATGGAAGCAATAGAATAAGAAAAATTACATTTCCATATACGTATGTATAAATAAAATATATAACAGTGATATCATGAGATATTTTGCAGAAAATGTTGTACATAACGTCACGTTCTGCAATTCTCCAAGAAAGAAGTCAAAGGTACGATTGCTGTCCCGACGGGAAACATGCGGGAAAAATAAAGGTTCCGTGCGATTTCTCGTCCGCTTTTAGATTCACGAGCATGCTCTGTCTATCGATCGGACAGAGTGCTTCAGTTTTAAATGTCTTTGGTGCAACGCGATCAATATTTATGCAGGATATAAAATTTTGAATTAACGGTCGGATGATTGCTAAATACGAAAATGTGATGAAAAAATAATATATCTTGCTCTCTCTAATTCGAAGATATAAAATTACTCTATAAAATTGGATTTTTTAAAATAATAACGATACGTAGTAATGAAATAAATTTTTCGATCCGTTCGATAACCTTAGAACTATGAAAACTCCTAATGAAGATTGAAATAAACAATTTTGAAACGGTAGTTGAAAAAGTAATTCAAAATTTCTTTCTTTCTCTTTTCTACCTTGTTAAAGAGCTCTTACTAAATAAAAAACAAATAAAAATTATACATGATACAATATGTATTATATATGTATATGTAAATATGTGTAAGATAGTGGAAAATGTTGAATTAGCAAGATTTAAAGGATTTTACCCAAATAAAAGAAAAAACAATCAGTAAAAGAATACAAAAATTGTAGAGCAAGCATGCAAAAAGAAACTTATACAAAAAGATGCTTTAGAAAGCATTTCCGGGATGAGGAAAAAGCGAGACGCGGAAACGACGAGTTAGCAATTTTTGCATAGGTAATTCGCGTGATCGATGCACTCTATCAAAATGCAGGATACTGCAGATCCCCTTGAACGCAATTCCTCGAGAATGTATGAGCGCTCGATCGAAAAATACGAGCACTTACGAACAATTTCCACTTGGTGTCGGGATCAAGCTCGCTGAAGGGCCATATCTGGTGCCAGGGTTTTATCGTGCCTTCCGGCGTTTTAAATACCAAGCCCTCGAGACTCAGCTCACTCGCGAGGACGTTGGTGGCGATGTTGTCCTTCTTATAGGAGGCTATGCCCGACTTTACGTACATCTGTGGTATGGTTTCGTTCTCTCGCAGCTTTAAGACTACTCTCGGCATTTTCAACTTTTTAGACGTCTTTGTGCCCTCCGTCGTACTGCTCGAAAACACTTTCGATGTCGTCGATGATGTCGAAGAGACCGTTGTCGACGCCGACGATAGAGCGGAAGTCGTTGCCATTTGATGATCCCTCGTCGACGTTTCCATGCTCGAAATCACTTGTGTACTAATTTCCGGTGTGTCTGAAAAGATAGAACTCTCTGAACCTACGTAGTCGACAATGACGTCGGCTTAGTTGGAAGACTGATAACAAAGCATCTCGATGAATTATATTACGGCTCCAATATTTATGTAAAGTTGAAATCTTATTTTACGCCCGTCATTTGCACGTTTTATCTCAGTATTCCGAGATATTCTACAAGAGGAAATTAAATTTTATGCTCGATCTCATAAAGCTTATTTTAATTTAAGGAAACAAAGAAGAGAAAGAATTCGTAAACAAACAAAGAAAGATATTACTTTATAATATAATATTACTTCAAATATAATATTTCAAAATATGTATTTTATATTTATATTATTTATAGTATTTTTAATCATATTATTAGTAATACAATATTGCTTTAAATATGATACAATATTTTACTTTAAAATAGCAAAAAATGGAGAATGTTAAAAAAAATCGATTTTCGTCCTGGATACGATAATTTATAAGGTTGTTAAACAATTCGTAGAGAGTGTTTAGGAAACACTTCGAAAAATTTAGTAAAACATTGAAATTCGGATCCTATGTTGGTGCTCAATTTTTCGAGGTGTTCCTTATTTTCCCCTTTTACTTTAAAAAAACTTTTTATTAATATTTAGGAGATCAAAGTCTATAAAAATATTATTCCTCTTATTTACATTTTTATTGGACAGAAATCAGCTCCTTTTTAACATCTTCCTTTATTTTTATAAAAATAGATCATAATCTTTTATAAACGTTGTTTCTATTATTTAAAGTCGAAATATCAAAGATTTCAATATTTCTGTAGCATGTTGCGATATCATTATCGCGATGTCTGCATCGCCTTCCTCGAGAATTTTTAAACAATACCTGCTAAAGTGGCATCATTAGCCATAGCCTCTTCCTCTTCTTCTTCACCCCGGAGAATTACATTGAAGGAGGTCGTGCCGTTTTCAAGGTCTTTTCTCCTTGTGACCTCAGTTGTCAATACCGTGGAAATCTTGCCTCTGCTTTTACTTTCACCGATGTTCTTCGTTTGATTTCTTGACGTGTTCCTGACCGGCTCTACCCGGCTAATCGCGTGTATTGTGCTGGCGAAAAGGTTGTGATCATTCTGATTTATCAGGAACGGCGTGGCCACGCAGGATAATATGATCAGTACCATTATAGTGGCCATTGTGTACTTGATAATCCGCAGCCGAGGCTTATTGGAAGTCTGCGGGAATCCGCCAGATGTGAACTGATCCATCTGCGGCAGTATCGTGTACTGCAGACTGGCATCGCCTTTCCGCACCGTTTTGTACATAATTATTCAACCTGTCAGGATAGAAATCTTGTTAGAAATACACGGCGGCGATTCCTCAGCCGGCCGGAAATATATGATTCTGTCAACTGAACGGTCCCTCGTATTTATTTTCGCGAGCATTCAGCTTGGGATTAGTTTGAAATACATTGTAATCGGAATATTCAGTTTTATTCAGGAATAATAGGGGGAGAAATTAGTAGCCAATTTATAGCATTGAAATTAAACCTTATTCTGACAGCAAAAATTAAATTAAATGTATATTTTACAAACAGGAAATTTTAAACTGCAAAACATTACAAAAATTAAACCGTATTTAATATATACGGTTTTTCCGGGAAATTTATTGGACTTTTGGAGATAACAATTTATAAAATTGTAACATGAAATAATATTTATACAAAATCAATTTTGCATAGAGTAACTAGCAGTACTTTTATTTATTTATTCATCGTTCTGTATTATACAATAAATTTACATATAATCGTGCATCGCAATTTATCGGTTCATTTTTGTAGAGCGTATTTCTCAATGTAAAATAACATTTAGAGATACACACATCATAATAAAATTTATCATGACCATATCCATTTTTTTATGACAGTCTATGCAGATGTTATCCAGAAAAAATATTTTATATATAATTACATATAATTATATAAAATTATATATAATTATATATATATATATATATATAATGTATTCATATACATTTTTGATGGGACTAACAACTCATATTTGGACTTAAGAATCTATTTTACAATCAATAATTTTGATATTTATCTAATAAATAATTAAATACAAAATATAATGCAAAAGAAATATTAGAAGTAGAAACTTTCACGGAATAGAGGTAGAAAGACACGTGACGCGAAATAATTCGTTTCTCGTAGAATTGTCACGAAACCAAGTTGCAACCAAGAAAATTTCATCAGTGAAAGAACAGCTCTAGACCAAACTAGTTATATTATAAAACATTTTTATAGAAAGAAATTGTAAGCGCCCTTTGTCTAACCTTCACTTGAAAGAATCGCATTTGGAATTAAAACTCTGTTGTTATTAATTTGAAGTTTCTATTCTTTGAGGAACAACACAATAGTATTAATTTGTTGATTTTTTATAAATTAAATTGTGACTGAATGTTACATAAGTTTTTTATAGATTAAATGCAAGTTTCATAGTTGTGTAAATCAAGTACGATGAAACGTTCAAACAACGTTACGACGTAAAATATTAATTTTTCAAATACAATATTTATATAAAAAGATATTTTTATAAACATAAAGAATAAATGACGAAAGAAAAAGATACATAAATAACAGAAGCAATAGAAACAAACTTTCATTTTTGTGTTTCGACGAAAATTTTGTATGTATTAAAATGAAATGCTTTTTATTAAAAATTCGTAATGTTTCATATATGTATATACATGATGGTAAGTTCAACAGTCGAAATCAGATTTTTTACTCGTCAAATTGCTCTAACAACGATCTATTTAATCCTTATTCTGATGTTACTCCTTTTTTCATTTCGTATTATTATTCAAACTGTCAGAAAAAATCTCGTGCGTTAAAACGAAGGATAGGCGATGAAGAGGCGTGTTTGCGCGGTGTATAAGCTGTCAAAGTCACCAGTGATTAAATAATGTTCTTTAGAAGAAAACTGTTTGCAAATAGTAATGTTTAATCAGTATTGAGTTTACAACTTTTTTAAAGCAGTGAAGAGTTAATGAATATATTAAAAACTTTAATTAACACCGGCTGTATATATATCAAAACGATATTTTTCTACATAGACATTTTCTTGCACAACAAACTGCTATATTAAAAGTGTAAGAATAAAATGAAGAGACAGAGAGCTTGACAAAAAAATTATACAAAACCTTGCAAACAACTTTCTTTTTTTTTAATTGCCTTATAAGAATTTGATGTAGTTTTATCACAAATATCTTTAAATATAGATTTTTCAACTGATAGTCTTTTTATTTTAATTTAGTTAGCATGAATGGAATAGATTAAATGTGGTATTAAAAACAAAAATATTTTTCTGTTCCTCTCTCTCTACAAACGATTTCAAAAATTTTATTATAAAAGAATTAATATTGCCATTTTATTGCCACGATATGTGCTATTAAAAGTTTTGCGAGTTTTGAATTTGTAATATATATATAAAGTCGGTAAATCGTTTATGAACTTCAATTATAAACAATATTTAATTAAAGTACAAAGCATAGTGGAAAAAGCACTCGAATTAGTTCACACACAAGCATTTGACATTTAAAAGCTGCATTGTTCAAAGCATATCAACAAGTTCGAACATGCGAGAGGTTAAAACTGAAATATTGCGATAATATCACTGATTTAACGATTGCACGATTAAAAATAAATCTGCAATAAAAATATATATATATATATATGAGCATCATTGATTAGGCATTTCTCTCTTATAAATATTTATAGAATAATTCTTTTACAAAAAATTGTCTATCGTTCAATTTAAAAAAATATTAAGATAATAATATAAATAATAATAAAATAATAATTTGTACGAAGATAAACATAAATAACTTAATATTATTGCTAATATCTTGTAATATTATTTAATCTTGTAAAACATATTTAAATTCTATTTTATCATATAACAATCGTGGAGATAAGCATATTTGTAGTCACGATACGAATGCTATTAATGTCACGATGAAGTATATATTTCTGGTGAATAAACACGACACGTCGGAAATTAGATCTAAAACGGTCAATTACATTTAGTTTAACCGGTGCCGACGCCGACGATGGCTTATTTAAAAAATTACCGAAAGATTATCAAGTGCTATCGAGCGAAAGAGATCAGCGGTCAACGCTCAATATTTTCAAGTGATTAACAATTCTTAACATCACTGCACACCAAACATTTAACTGTGTAGATAATTTTGATAAAACATCAATAGCCTTTCGCGGAAGAGAGACAGATAAATTATTTTCGATGTCACGTCTGTTTCTCTGTCGATTAAAGCTGATCCTCGCGAGAAAAGCGAAAACGGGGAAGGAAGGAAGCTACGCCAGGATCGCGACCACAGATGTGTCGATGTACTCACGATGTATGAGCGGTATTCGAGAGCTTTCTCTTGATTTCCCAACCGGTCTGGAGTGTCGGCGCATACACGACAATCCGGGACAGGCAGAACCTCGCCTGTGAGGGGAAACTCAGCTGGAAAATGCGCAGTTGCGGCCCGACGACGACGACGACGGGGTGCATGCGTGCGTCGCGTCGGCGCGTACACCGATCCTGATTACCGGAAGTTGGTTCGAATATCGCCGAGAGACGGATTTTTGCACGCGTCGTGTGACTAGAGGTTCAAGGACGAATTAGACAATGTTGACCGTAAATTTCTTTCGATGTTTACATTATCGAATTTTTGACATATTTTCGCTGGGCGTTGCCTATGCGCGGTTACTAAGAGAAGAGTTAATCGATAGGAGAAAAATTGCGAAAAATTTGCTATTTCTTATTATACGAATTCAGCATAGTTTATTATCAGTAAGCAAGGCTTACTGCATGATTTATATTACTTATTAAATGTTCATTGGCAAATGCATTTTGTAATAACTACGCGTTAGAGTATTTTATAATTATTTTTGTAAGAAAATAATTTTATTTCTTTTTAAATACGGTTTTTAAAATATTAATAAGAATATAATATAATTAAGTATATTACGCAGATATAGCTGCAGGAATTTTTTATTAAATTTTATACTATATATAACGTCTTACAGTTACTGCAATCAAATTTTTATTTGTAAGGCATAAATAAAAGATTGCTATGTAAACTACACTTTATTATGGTATAAAAAAATATATGTAGTTTCTAAACTATAAAAATATCATCATTTATAGGAACAAATTTGTACACAACAATGGAAGACATTGTTTACAACTGCGTGATAAACCGCAGAATTAAGTTTTATACATCCTTACTCATGAAATTTTGGAAAATATAGTTGAAGTTGAGTGAAGTTTTGGTAAAATCACAGCCTCATTGCATAGTAGGCATTGCTGTCGACGATGCGATATCGGTGGCATCATCGGATCTCCATAGCTGTGTTATTGTTTTCGTTTGTGTATGGAAATTTACCCCCTAAAATTAAGTCAATAAAAAACGTGCGTTACTATATTATTATATATTAATATATCTTAATTATTTTATAAAAATACTACTTATTTATTAGTTACAGTCGTATCATAATATAATGTAAATGTATAAAAAATTATTTATTAAACAAATTTCAATTTTGCGAGAATAAGATATATTTTTATTTATACTGTTTTAGTTATTTTTTATTACTTTTTATTCGTTTTAATTAGCTCAGATAACTTATTTAAAAATTATTTAAAAAAATTATAATTTACAATAATTATTTAAAAAAATTATTGTAAAGAGTTACAATTAAGTATGATATACTTTGATAAATGGATTGATTCATCAAAATAAAGGCACGAAGTTACATGTACTCACGTATTTTCCATAAAAATTCATATCCCCGAGGAAGGAACCTTTATTGCCAGTGAAACTGAACATCGGCAATGGAACGGGTATGGGGACGTTAACGCCAACTTGGCCGGCTTCGATTCTGTTCACGAATGCTCTGGCTGTCGCCCCATTTGTCGTGAAAACTGCCGTGCCATTGCCGTAAGGATTTTTATTGATGATGTCGATGGCCTCATCGGTAGTGTCAGTGAACATGCACGATAGAACGGGTCCGAATATTTCTTCCGTGTAACACTTCATTGTAGGCTATAAAGGTGTGTAAATATCAAATGGTCTATGATATAAATTAGATGAAATAACAAGATATTAATAACAAGATATAAGTTAAGTTAAAGTATAATGTTAATTAATACACAGAGCACGACTTCAAATAATAAATAAATAACACGAATTTTTAGACTAATAAAAATAAATCTAATTAAATGACAGAAAAATCTTACACTCGATTGAAGGAGTGTTTAAATATATACGTATTTTTTGTGTGAATTTATATATATTCTGATTCTACATACCGCGCGCCGAAATCTTTCTCACTCTTAGAACGCATTCACGAGAAGATTCAGAATAATAATATCAATTAATAAATTGTACAAGCAGTTTGATATAAGCTTTGATATTGCTATTTTGATTCTTCTTATAAATGCGCCGAAATCTTTTTTGGTCTTAAAATGCATTTACGGGAAGAATCAGAATAGTAATCTCACTTATTAAATTGTACAAGCAATTTAATAAATAATGTTACTAGATAAATGCGTTTTACGATAGAAAAAGGTAGATTTTGGCGCGCGGTATGCAGAGAGATAGAAAATCAGAATGTATATATAAATTTCCGAATGTAAAATATATATATTTAAGCACTAAGTCTCCTTCGATTGAATATATAATTTCTCTTATGTGTAATGACTTTAAATGTCATAAATTTTTTAGATTAAAAAATGTATGTTAATAGATAAGTATAGTTTTTGTACAGTTATGAAGCATAATTAAATTAAATTAATTTTTTATTTAAAAGAGAACACAGAAAGTTTATTTTTTAGATCACAACAATTTAAAGCTTAAACTTTATTCGTTCTTGAACTATTTATAAGTGCAATTATTTTACCTTAACGTCGGTTAACACTGTGGGCCCAACAAAGTTCCCGTTTTCGAAACCGGATACAACGATACCTCTTCCATCGAGAGGCAATTTTGCACCGTCTCTAACACCGGATTCGACCAGCTCGATGATCCTTTGCTTTGCCTGTGGTGATATAACAGGTCCTAGATCTGTGCCAGGCACATGACCGGCATTTACCTTCAATTTCTTCGCTGCCTCTACTAGTTCGGGTATCCATTCCTTAGATTTGCCTACGAAGATGGCCACCGAAAGCGCCATGCATCGCTGCCCGGCGGCGCCGAAAGCCGCCCCGGTGATTTGCGACAATGTTTTGTTTTTATTCGCGTCTGGCAGGACGACGCAATGATTTTTAGCGCCCATATTGCACTGTACTCTTTTGCCGTGCGCGGTACTCTGCTTGTAAATGTATTTGCCCTAAAAATTAAAAAATTCATTGATTTTATTATTATTCATATCATCTGATTACTTTTAGCTAGGAATATTTTTATCACAAATTTTACACAAAAGGTACATTTTAACAAGACTGAATAACATTTAATAAAAATAATTACAATTGAAATTTTATTAAATTCTTAACAAAAGCAAAAAAAGCACTCGATTTGTGCTAGCGTAGACCGCATGGAAAGAACGATTTTTTCAGTACTTAAAAATTTATATCAGATACGAATTGTTAGGTCACCAAAATAATTATGAAGGACACTTAAACTAGTTATTAGACTATCAAAACTTTTTGTAGCATTGCTAATTATATTTAAATTTCCTACGTAGTTATTTTGATAATTTAATAAAATGATTTTCACAGATTTGTATCTAGCTAAATTGTTGAATAGATTATCAAAATCATTCTTTCTGTGCACGATTTCAATTCCTGATTTTATTTTTTATCTTACCGCCTGATCAGACCCGACGAACGAGACGGCCTTGATATCGGGATGCTCGCAAATGAAATCCACAGCTGCATGTTGACCATGTATTACATTTAAAAGGCCAGCTGGTGCACCGGCTTTCGTAAAGAGATCAGCGAGGATCATGGATGCACCTGGTACCCGCTCCGACGGTTTCAGGATAGCGGCATTCCCGCATGCGACCGATATCGGAAATGACCAAAGCGGTATCATGGCGGGAAAGTTGAAGGGACAAATGGATGCAGTAACACCGAGAGGTACTTTGTACGAGATAATGTCCATGTCCGTGGCGATGTTGGTCGTAGATTCGCCCATTTGGAGCATCGGAATCGATGTGCATGCATCGACAACCTCTACCGCCGCCGCATAGTTAAACATCAATCAATATATTCATGCAGTACTATTAATTAGTAATTGTGATTATAATTTTAAATATTACAATTACATTTTACATAATTCTAATTTCTTTTAAATTAAAATTAAAATAGTATTCGTGTATATCAGAATAACTTTTTATATTTATTTAATGCTTCCTTTCTATTTTTATTTAGCAATTTTGATTAAATTATTAAAAAGCGAGTTAAATAGTAAACTAGAGCATTGCCTGATTTAAATAATAATATAGGTCTAAATAATATTTAATAATAATATAAATTAGAGCATTGCCCGATCTAAATAATAACAACTTAACGCGGTATACTTACGAAGACCTCGAAGTACATCTCCTTCCGCGTCAGCTAAAGTCTTTCCATTTTCTCTCACGAGATTCACCGCAATATCTTTCTGTAGACAGATGGAATATCACAAAAGAATAAGACATAAAAATGAATAACATGAAGATATAATGAAGCTGTAGTAAAATATTTGCAATGTCGGAAACGTGATTACTTAGATTCGCAAAGATTCAGGCTGACGTCTGTCCACTTATAATTGCCATTTATAATAAACTGTCACTGTGTTACCGAACTTTTCAACGTCGCCATGCTCATCAGATATTATTTTTTATTTGAATATATGTTCTCACCTCTCATTTACTTTTCTTTTATAATACTTTTCTAAAATGCTATTAATTAATTGGTGAAACAATTTAGAGTTTTAGCTTAGAACTTAGAATATTTTGATAAACTGACCGAGTGTTCGCGAATAAGAGCTTGGTACTTGAGCATCAAATTTTGTCTCGTTAGCACACTCGTATGCCGCCACTTCTCGTATGCCTTCTGTGCACTCTGTACCGCACTCTCCATCTCGTCTCTCGTGCATTTTGGAGTGCGATACAGCAATTGATTTGTTGCTGGATCGTGGACATTTGTGAACTCTGTGGCCTTTGATTCTGGAAATGAATTGTAATTAACGAAATGGAAATGATTTATGTAAATTACATCAGTCAAACAATTGAATATGTAATTTATATTGAAATAATTTAAAATACATAATTAATTGTTATATAATAAAACTTTTACACAACAAATATATTACAATAATTATATTTTTTACCAATCTACATATATAATTATTAACTTAACAAGAATTATTTATTTAATTGATATCTAATTAAATAAGTATTATAAATTATTGACGTTTATACTTCTAATATTTTTTTATAGATAAGACTTATGGTATCGCACGAATGAGTATTACTACAATAACACAAAGTGCATTTTGCTTGAAGATACGTGTAATTATCATCTTCGATTAATTCTATATCGTTCCACAGATGAATGAATATTCTTTCATATATTTGTCTATTTGTGATGCATTTATAAATATTTTTTAAACTGGATTTTGTCCCAAATGTTGATATATCATCAAATTAGAACCGATTTAATAAGTTTAAATTAAAAAAATTTAATCAATTAACATTCCTGAAGGAAGATTAATTTTATAATTTTTTGCATTATTTTTAGAAAAGGTTAAGAAACTGATAATATTTAACAGCATTTGAAAATAAAATTTTCACGCGAAAGAACATATTCGGTTTTTTTAATATAAGCAAGAAAAATACAAAAAGTAATCAATTGATAAAAGTGCAAAAATTTAAATGTTTATAATAATAATTACCTACTATTTGTCCATCAATGTATATTTTAACCGCTGGAACAGCGTTGCAATAAGATCTGGCAAACCGTGTCTGAAATAGTTTTATATCAATTGATACAAAAAATTTATCGTATTTTTGTTTAAATAATTTTTCCGTATATATTAATATGTGTATGATGACACTATTATTAAAAATTAATTCAGATAGAAGTTATTTCATAGGTAATGATAGCAGATAACATTATTTCAAATGTAAATATTTTGTTTGTAAAGCGTTATTTTTTGCAATTTTATTTACAAATTGTGTGATCATATGATTAATATGTATTGATAAGTCAGTTAAATTGTGCCATTTAAGATATCTGAATACTTTTAAGTAGCAAGCAAATTTATATATATCATTGTTTTCGAGTCAATAAATACATATATGACGAGATTCACTTTCACTGGCAATTGTTTCATTTATACCACACAAAGTTTAAAAGCATATAAAAATCATGATGGATGTTATTCTCCTCTTACTAACGTCATTGTCGTCTAAGGCTTAATTGGTTAGACGATCGTCACTTCATACATTTTATTATCACGTTGATACATCTCGCACAATCAAGATAATGTAAAAAGAATTTGCATTCTTGAAGAGAGTATAACGATATATTTTATTTTAAACAAAGTAATTATAAAAAGCCTAATTTACTTTGTTTAAATATTATAAATCAAATATAATATATAATATGTATATTTGGAATTAACCCGAAGATATATGATATGATACGAGAGATATACAATGTGGTATTATCATATGATATGATCTTCCGAAAACAGAACTATAATTATAATATTAATATCTAAAATAAATTAACGTTTTTGTAAATTATTCTTTTTATTTAAAGCATTGACTCCAAAGTGATACTTTTAACAATTACACAAATATATTTTGTATTACATATAACAATATTTCGCGTTTAAACATGTTTTTCTGGGTTATTGATTTACAAATGCTTCAACTATTATGCATGTTCATAAGATTTTGATAAGCGTATTCTTTCGGTTAGATAACCATTATAGAAGCTATAAAGTTTAGTTGCATCACACACGAAGATTTTTTTATAGAATATTTAATAATATCGGAATAGTTAATAAAACCAGACTTAGAAATTAATTAAAAACTAATTACAAAATATTTATTGTTTTACAAACATATTTAATGTATCTGTAATAATTTTTATTCAAAGAATCGATTTGTAAAAATTATAGTATGACCAACACACAATTGCGAAATACAAACACGTTGTAACATTACTTCAACATATTATTATAATAAATTAGCATCTGGCACATGTATTATTCCTTTCTTATTCTATGACTGCAAGCATAATATAGAGGTCAAAGTATTTTTTCGATATAAATAGAAAATAAGCTAACAATCTGCTTTATATATATCTATCTTCAAATTTTATTAATTAATAATTATTAAAAACTTTACACAAAGTATAAAAATGTTACTTATATGATTTAAAAAATTATAATAACTATTTTAACACAACTGGGTAAAGCAGGAAATAATAAATAAAGACAAATGTCATTTCACAAACTTCCTTCAATATTCGTATCGATCTATCGGAAGCACTCGATATTCATTATTGCAAATACAGCAGTAATCATTTAGATTTACAACCCCACTAAAATAAAATCATCGAAGCGTGATATGCACAAAACAATTTGTAAACAATTGATTTTCGCGCTAACGAAGCTCTCGCAGTTCGTCGAATATCCACTAGATGGTCAGATTTCCTGCACTAATATGTTCAAATGCAACCTGCAGCTGTAATGTGATGAATTTTCGAAGAGCGTGCGAAATGACAGTCAGCATACCGAGCGTGACGGCGACGTATATATTCGTACCTCACACTTGACAATTCTCGCGAGGAGCGCCATGCTTTCAGTTAACACGTTCGTCGGAGCAGCTTGTGTGGAACTGAATGATTCGTATCGAAAAAATGGCCTTGCATTTAACCGACGTGGCATATGATGTTTTCCGACAAGATAGTACATGTTTGTTTAGAACGTCTCGCACGATCGATATCTCTATCTGTAGCGCGATGAGTCGAACCCAATAACTTGAATCGCTTTAAAAAATGACTAAGAATTGTCGATGTAATAAACATTTCGATTAAGCAAACAATCATTTTGCAATATGTATATCTAATATCGATTAATTTTTGTTTAATAAGAAATCAGCGGTAAAATGACGTATTCATGAATTTGCACACATTTATTATTACTATACAGATTTTAGATACGATAGATCTAATTTAAAACAATCATCTTTAGAAATTCATTTCTGTTTTTAAAAATATTTGACAATGTAGTGTTTGAATATATAAAATTTGAATCTAGTAAAATGATACTAATGTTAAAAGGAAAAGAAGAGTACTATAAAGTAATAAAAAAAAAGAAAATTAACTATTAAGAAAAATATTTTAAGAAAAAAATTTATAAAAGATATTTTGCTAAAGAAATTGTTAAATCAAAAATTTATTTACAAAATTTTTTAATTGTAATATTACACACACAATTCATAAATTTATTGTATAATTTATTTTACTACATATAATTTTAACTGATTCTATTAAAAAATATTGTAAATAGTTAATATAAATCTAAATGTGATTTATTTAGGTATTATCCTTCTTAGATAAAATGGAATTCTTAATAAAGACCTGCTGTTGGAAACTTAATGGCAACGTCTCTACACGAAACAGACATTGCTTTTATTCGGTGCCTCAGATGTCGCTACAATGTTGCATTGGACAGCTAATGAAGGCACAAATTTTTAATAAATTATTTTATTTTATTGATTAATTTGTCATTTCAGACACAGTTTAAAAATGTAATTAAACTAAAGTTACGATTAATTCAATTTTAATATTTTACACATAAAACAATAATTTCTAAAAATATTTAACCAATAAGAAATAAAATCTATAACTGAATTTATATATATATATATATATTAATATTTTATAAAAATAGTATTACCAGAAAGGATTTTAATGTTTTATTAATTATGATAGCACGTGTAATTAAATTTATGTTATTAACTTATATTATTAATTGATCTTTAGAATGTAAGCGATATTTTACACACATTGAATAAAAAATTATATAGCATACATATTATAAAATTTATTATGCTATACAATAGATTCAGGTACCTTTTGTAAATAAGAAAATAATTTATAGAATAGTTTTAAAAATACTATCACATAAAAAGGCTTCAAAAATAAAATAATTTACAGATCTCTTAAGATTTAAATACTCATGTGATATTTAATTTTTGTTTAAAAGTAATTTTTTGCGAAGATCTTCAAGATCCATATGTCAAGATAATTGAATCAAGACGAGAATAAATAAAATGTTGTAAACAGTACTTTTTTTGTCCACGTTCATGTAAAATTGCGCGATCAACAGTGCGTGTGTGGAGTATTGAAGGCAAAAGCTCAGCTAACGATTGCCGGTCATACATGTCATGTGATTACATGAGACTTGATTAGCGGACAATCATCGGAGGCAATGAAGTCCTACCCGTTATACTAAAGTAGATAGTCCGCTCGGCTGTCTATTTGCACATATTATGCATGATTTCTAGATCATGTCGGCATGCAGTGTAGTATGCAAGAAAAGTGAAATGCCCTGAAAACCCATCTCACAAACACAAATAATGCATTTCTCGTTGAATTAAATTTAGTAGTAAAACTCATTATTGGAAATCATAGATCGGATTACAATTGTTGAATTTAACGATTTTAACTTTCTAACTCTTCTTTGTAGATCTTTTCTTTAATTCCGTTTTTTATTTTTAAAAGCATCGTTAACTATATTAATAATAATATACTATATTAAATTAATAATAAATTTTAGAATTTACGCTGTAAGCTAAACAATATATATATATATTATTTATTATTTTATTTAATTAAAATATAACACTCTATTTCATTAATTTAAAATCATATTTAATTTCTGGGAATGAAAAATTTTCTAAAATTTATGTATTAATTGTAAACTTATACTGAAACATGAAGAAAAAATTATACATGTTGTTAAATTATATAATATAGAAATATATATATATGATAATTATATAAAAAAGTTTGTAGACTAAAATATGATACACAAATAAATTAAAATACCATTAACGATTATGTATATACATAGCAGAGATTAGATCTAAACAGTAGTAGATTATGTAAGAATGCTGTATAAAAGAGGAGATGTAAAATATCTATTATTATCCTATTCAAATGGAATGTTGAGGAAAAAGAAACGTATATGAAACGTTAATTTTGTAAAACTATTCGTTAAACTCTGTCGTCGTAAAGAGAGGATTGATTATATCTTCAATAAAATCTATAATTTTTCTAAAGCAGTCGAATGCCTTGTTTAATGCACGAGCGACTACATACAATGAATTACACATTGAATTGCCATTAAATACTTGATCACTGCAACTTGTAGATCGCAAATACGAGATAATCGTGCACAAAGTTAGAACTGCTATGCTTCCTGCTCCGAAACAATTTCAAATGCACGCTCCGTTCGTCGTAGCCGCAGTTGTCGACGGAATAATAAAAAGTGAAAAGCATTGATGAAATATTTCTCGTAAACGTGAGTCGGTCTGTCAGGTCGCATGTGACATAACGGCGACGATAATCTCTTCGATGCCAATCGCCGCGAGCGAAACGGCACATACGCGATTGTTTTCCACGCGTTATTATTGCGTTTTGCTTTGCCAAGAATAATGTCGAATCTATTAGAGTCCTCTAATCAAACTACTTTATCAAATTGGATATTGTCGGAATAACAAATTATTTAATGTATCACGTTAATCTTCTTAGTGTTCCCACGATTTTGTATAACTATGACTGACATACATACATCCATCCATCGCGCAGAACGTATTGATTTATTATTTAAAAGTTTATTAATTTCTATTCTATGTAAATTCTCTTTGACTTTTCTATGGCGAAAATATTTTTATAATAACTCTCTATATATACAACGAAAAAACATATTTTTTATTGATATCAAATCTTTTTAAAAAAATCTATATTATTATTATTATTATGAGAGAGAGAGAGAGAGAGAGAGAGAGAGAGAGAGAGAGAGAGAGAGAATGATAAAGACAGAATTATTTAGAACTTAGATAAATAAACTAATATTTTTTTTGTGTTGCATTGATGTTTATAATATTATACTTAAAAAATTGTAAATTTCTGTTTTATATGTACATATATATATTTTTTGTATCCATATGAGATAAATTAAACTGATTGTTTTTATCGGATATATATCGCCAGTATCTTCGTTTCATAAGAAATAGGATAGAGAAGGTTGGCAAATAATCATTTAACTAAAGTGAAAAATATTTGCGGATTGAATTAACGTACTTTAACGAACATTAATATTCATACAGAAAATTTTACGACGGTTGCTAACATATCTACTTCTACCTACTTGCTATGAGAGTTTTCTGAGCTGAGTTGTGTAAAGATTATGTTATCGGCCTAGCAAAGGATATCGTAACGCTGTTTTGTAACACACCGTTCAACACGCTGAATATTAAGTCAGCAGTATAACACAAACCATTTTGTGGTTAAACAATCTAAGAACCGTCACTACTGTTTTGCGAATTAAAAAAATATCAATGTGCAAAAAATATAATCGTTATTCATCTATATAAGGAACTATAAAGTTAGAATAAATATTCTTCACATTTAGGTTTATGTGGTATTATATAACATTTAATAGTCAGTAGTGTTTTTGGTATAATATACTTGCGATAGAAAGAATTAGTTTTTATATTATATTTGATTTTTATTTATAAGTAAAAAAATATTGCTTCGGAATAAAATTAAAAGTGATGGCAAATAAAAAGTGGTTATTTGAGTTATAATTATATAATTAAAATGTGGTATTTGTTTAGATAAAGAATTAAAAACAACATAATATGAGTTATTAAATATAATTCTATTAAAGTTAAAGTATATCTATGTACATGCATGGAGATCAGAGAGATAAATATTAATCGTCTACGTTAAGATATAAATCATATTCTCATGTATATATATATATACATATTCTCAGTTATATAAAATCATCAGTTGCATTTACTGGGATTATGTTAATTAGTAACGGAAAATAAGCAGAAATACAAATTGGTTCAATGCAAGGTTAGCGCTGTTGCCATCTGAACAGCATTTCCTCCTTGGCTCATGTATCCGTTACTTTACATACGCCTACGTCTACTAGAACGGAGTCACGTGTTCGATTTGAGTGAAATCGTGTACCGAGATCGACGGATAAAGTAAAGTTTCGAGATTAATGTTTGTGTTTCATAATTTTTATCGACTCCAAATTGATAACAGTTATTTATATAAATCTTTTTTACGCAGTAAAAATTTTTTTTCTCATATACGCGTGCAATAATTAACAGTAGAATGTAAATTATGGTACTATTCAAATATATCTATGATAAAATTGTAAACACGTAAAATTACAGTAGTATAATTGAAAAATAAAAATATAAAACCACTTTATAAGTAATATTGCAGTTATTACTTTAAACAATCTTTTAATCAGATTAAGAAGAACAAAATAAAAAAACTGAACATCTGATAAATTGAGGAAAACATAATTATATTTTATGTAAAAATTTTTTATGCACCAAAATATTTAGATCAGCACAATGCAATCTTATTTTTACTAAGTTTTTATTTATTTTACGTAGTTTTTACTGATTATGTATTTTCACTTATTACTTTTGTGTATGCTTGTATCATTATTCTGGTCGACTAGTCGATTGGATAAAATAAATAAAGTTAATATATTACATTTCAATTAAGACATCAACGTCAAACATCTTACGAATGAAATGAAGATTTCGAGCTTAGGGGGGTTTCGATTCTAGGACGATTCCATAAAGAGAGAAATGTGAAAGTTTATCTATCCTAGGCAAAGTAGAAAGTTCTTTTCGTCCCTTTTCCAAGTCAGGGACACTCACGTACACGCGAGTTCATGACTTGTATATGCATTACATTGACGGGTTATCTATGTTTATACGTGAGTATTTATAATTCATATCGACCTATTCGCTAGCCGCACGATTAGAAATCACGCATGTACGCACGTGCGCGATCAAATAACGTGCGTACGTAGGTCGTCGACACGCTACACGTGTGATCCAATTGTCCACAAGAAATAATTCGAATAATGCTGATCGCACAAAGAACTATTTTAAAGAGCGGTTATAAAACGTTATGACATTTATATCTACGCCGCGTTTCTTATTTCTGTGGTTAAATTTCAAATCGTATTTCTCTTTCGGTAAGAACAGGTATACCTTATCGAATAAATAAACCTCCTATTTTTTATTTTCTCAATTTTTTATTTTCTCCTTACGTTGTAGAGGAAAATATAAAGAAGTGCACAACCATACTCAGGTACTCACATATTCGATCTATAAACGAGATAAAATAAACAGGATATATCGTTTTGCTCGAAAAATGATGTAAAATACAACGATATATAATGTGTTACTTTATATAAAATATGCAAAGTACAGAATACACACGCATTTACTTTCTTTTCCAGAAAAATATCATTTTATTCTACTTATTAAAGCTTTTACAACAGAAAAGGAAAAGAAGCAACAAATTTTAACTATTTTGTATAATTCTGCATTATTTTAACGTTAAAAACTTGGCATACACTTCAAAAAGAACGATTTTGTTGAAAGATCTAAAATTTTGCTGAATACAGACTTGAAAATAATTTTGTTAGACCATTAAAATAATCATGTTGGGAATTTAA
Source organism: Cyphomyrmex costatus (assembly GCF_001594065.2). NCBI lineage: Eukaryota > Metazoa > Arthropoda > Insecta > Hymenoptera > Formicidae > Cyphomyrmex > Cyphomyrmex costatus. Next base: position 5,110,079 of record NW_017275965.1, on the reverse strand, counting down.
AAAATAATGAATAATGCTGTAAAAATTTTTGATATACTAGCAAAATGTTTCCCCAATATAATTATTTAGATTTTAGATGATCCATAAAAACTGATGATTAAAAAATATTATTTTGACATCTGTATTCAGTAAAATTTTAGATCTGTCAGCAAAATCATTCTTTCCGTGTAGAACATAGTTTTCCTCGTAATGGCGAAAGAACTTATTATGTGGGAACATTATGAAGTTTTATGCAGCCCCGCGCACATATTAATTACACAAATGGACACGTGCACGTAGGAGGACTCCTGTGTCGCGTGTTCGCGGACAGGACACGAAAACGTTTTGCGTTGTTCTCGCGTAACACACCGACTTTAATATTCAGCGCGACGAAACAGCTCGATTACGAAAGCTGCGTTGCAAGACACCTGGTAATTCGATAATAATGCATGTGAGTAAGGTGCGCGATATGCCATAAGACGACACCGGCCCGAGGACGGCGAGCAATTTCGAAATTTTGGAGCGAGAAGCTGCGACACGCACGCCTGCTACAACGCGCCGCAGGTGCGTTTCCGAGACGCGGCCATCTCGTGCCATGTCGTACCGATTCGCGATGCCAATCGTTCGTTTCCCTTGATCGAGAAAGCGTTTCATGTCGCAATGCCTCCATTCGATTCTGTGCCCAGTCGAAGTGCCAATTTCTGCGCGAGAATTTTGGTAGATTCGTAATCTGCTTTAAAGTTGCTCTACTGCTACAAACGTTCAAGAAACATAAAACGGTATTTGTCTCGCATGAGTGAAAATAAACACTGGAATATAAATCGAAAATACGTGCATTCGATTCAAGTTAGTTTTAATATGCAACTCGACGAAGCGATTTAATGATCTTGTAAAGCTAGTGACGTAGAAAAACAACGAACCCGTCCGTGACGTATGAAACGTGTCTGCGACGTTTACACGGTCCGTGAAAGATTCTCGAGATTCTTGGCAATCGTCCAAACACAATGAGAATTAAAAGTTGCTCTTTCTCTCGCGAGCATGCTGCTGGCGACAAGAAATTTGCAAGTTCAATTCGTCGCCGTCGTTGACCCGAGGCCTTCGGTTATCTCAGGTCATTATGAAAGTAATTAATTATTAAAATTGTAGCACAGATATAATTGTGTAACAAAATTTATAATTATACAATGGAGGATTATTTTATTAAAAAATATAAACCGTGTGGATAAATTATTTTTATTACGTATTATTACACTAAGAGATTTGATATCTGTGTTGCACGATAAAATAATTAGAAATTCCATTTTTATAGTTCTGTCTGACATAATATGAAAAATATTTATAGTTCTAACAACAAAAATATAATTTGCATCGTAAGTTTATTTATATAAATAATATATAATTAATATAATTAAATTATTATGATTAAAACCATTCGTTTTTTCTCAATATAGATCATTTGTTTGCATGACATCAATGTTTTTTTTAAGCCTTTCTTAGTCACTTGATACACAAGATCATTGTTATTAAACACTTATATTAAAGATATTTATTACTTCCTCTTTTCGCAATTCATTTGTTAATACAGTATAGATGATTTATTTTATGGTTTATATATATCGTGTATTAAAAATTTAATGGTAAAAAACAAAGAGAACATATTAATTACTTACAAGAAATACATCTTTATCTCTCTAGTTTTATTTAAAAAAAAATACAAATTTTTACTTTTGTGTCTTGTGATTTGGATATCAGAGACTTGGATTAAAATATTTCCAAAATGAAATTGTATTTGCATTTATATATGCGTATTAAACGGCTAAATTTAGTCCGTGGGCTTTGATCGTTGAAAATAACTCGGCTTTCAATTCCGATCGTAAACCGACGAGATTACCTTGTGGATACATAATTATAGAAACGCAGAAATTAAAACGTAATTATTTCTCTAATTTGCGATGCTGAAACACGTGGTAGCTAGCTTATCCTGGCGAGTTATCCGCGTTGCTAAATATTTTTAGAATGCGGAACAGGGAAACCGGCCTCAAGGTCATCACGACGACTGGCGAACCCGCCGCGAGGAACGCAACCTCCATGACGCGCGACTGGCACCTTTTGGAGAACGATCAAGGAACGTCCCCGACTGGTATCCCCCAGTGAACGCCGTCACTGACTTTTATTATGTTTCCAACGTTCGCTTATACACAACCGCCACGGCCTCGCCTTAATCCCCACTCAGTGAGGCTCCGTCTTCCGGGGTCCGGTTGACCCCGACGTGCACAGTCGATTTATAGCAGTCGCAATCACCGAGCTAGCCTAGCGGCTCGCGCCGATTTTTGCATTTTCGAATTCTTTTTGTCTTGGACGAGATGCGACCTCGGATGGGAGCTATGCAGACGAATTCGCGATCTTATCTCCGTGTGTATCTTATCTTCTATTTAATTACGCAAAAACATGAGCACTGCCTATCTACTGGCATCTGAAAGATCTATTAAAGCCGGTGTCTTTTAATTACAATTATTATATGGTCGATACATTCTCGTTACCGAAATATTTTCCAAAATTTTAAGTTGAGAGAATAAATATTAGGAAGAACGCGCGTGCGGAAAATTTCAATTAAAATTTTTTAATAATTTCTAAATTATATCAAATTCATGTGCGGAAAACGTATAATACGTACTTATATAAAGTAACTTTCGAATAGCATAAAAGTATAATAAAAATTAAACTCGTATCGTAATATATATATATATATAAATTTATCGTGCATTATTATTGTAGCACGATGCAATAAATATCGATAGCCAATGCTTGTTAGCTATAAATCACGAGATAACAATGAACGCATAGATAGTCTTCCGGTGCCAAGTGTGCAGCACAAAGCCGATTTACAGTGCCAATTATCTAGCATTTCAAACTAATTGAAGCGTGCAGATTGATATGTGATATTCATTGCGCAATTAATACAGCCACAATACTTAAAACGAAAATGTTACCTATTGATATTAATGACCGATCTTTCTCAATAATCATATATTTACACATGCGGTTATCAGGCGAATGTAAAACATATAAATAGATACTGTAATTGCAGTACTATGAGAATGGGATCATCAACGTCAATATAAGTGTTATGAGAATCGGAGTATTTACAATTATAATGGCAGCTCGATCAACCGCTATATTTTGACGCGTTCGAGCTGATCAGACTCATGCCCATTAATTTTACAAAGCGTGGTTAAGCGCGTCAAAAATCAATTCAATAGCTGGCCTTCTGTAAGAGATTAAACCACTTTGTGCACGCGCCATATATGGATGCGGAAGAAATTACACTTCAATCGAGAACATACGGGCGAGGCTGAAGTTTCGCACGTGGATCGATGTTGTTTAGTTCGCAGCCTCATTGTATTTTTAGCTTTCTACGAGTGCGTATACGCCGATCTATTTTTCCAACTATCGTAACGCCCACACGTGTTTCTTGCCTGAGAAATACTCGCGGCTTCACGCGTTTCGCTGCTCGAATGAGAAATCTCCGTTTTAGGAAAATTATTTCGTAATAAAAATATCGCAGCAAAAATACTGGATAGTATATAGAGAGTCTGATATTCTATAATTACACAGTCGGACAAAAAAATTTCTTTATTATTTTCTGCAATTACTATTATTAATAAAATTATAATTATACCTACTAATTAATTTATAAATAAATAAATTGAAACAATTAAAAAATGTTTTGTTAAAAAAGGAAACTGCACGAGAGTGAATTCTTCTTAAACATGTAAAGTAGTACTTTTAAGATTGAAAATCATATTATCAGTTTTTCTACAATTGATTTTGTCCACTGCTTTTTAACGTCTGAGGAGGGCTCAAACTTAGAGCCGAAACTGGTTACGACGATCATCATGTATTTAATTTTAAGTTACTTTTATATTTATATAATTTTTTTTATATACTGATAGTTTTATATTTATATTTTATTACGTGTTAAATTTAGAATTAAATATCATAGCATGAAATTTTATCGTTTGACTCTTACATCGCCCTTTTTGACTTGTATTAATTATTGTTATACTAATGTATAAGAGTCCTTGAATATTTTCATCTTATTCATATTATCAAAGTAAATTATTTAATAGATACCTACATATATCTAAAAATAAATTTGTCTTTGTTATTATATTTTCATTTACACTTTCTTTTTATAGAAACCAAAACTCTTATAACTCTCTTTAAATACTCACAAATCAATGATTGTAATGCGCCAATTCAATGACACATCAATATTTCATTTAAGATAAGTACTTAAGCTGTTTATATTATTAGCACAGCATCTTATGGTCGTATGAAATGAGAGATAATGAGAACAAGAACAAAACCTACTAACGAAGTCACTTCAACTTCTGCAAACTAAGTGACTCATTCCTGATTCTCCATTTACACGCGATTCGCATTATACGCGGTAGGAAGCATAATTATAGTCTTCCTGGGAGCCTACAAATTCGCACACGCTCGCTTACCGTTTCCGAACGTTGTAACGTTCCTATTCCGACCAGGTAAGAAACGTCGGCACGCACCAGGTCTCCGCCGGGATATTTCATTTTATTTCCAACGTAATACGAACTGTAAATAAAAATTTTATCTTGGCAGATGCTTCACGTACGACCGATATATTTTATCTGGCGTTCAAGGGCGAATACTTACCCTCCGAAAAGATGGACGAAGTGTACTTTATCACATATGAAGAATGGTTTCACTGAAGCAGGTAAAAATTTAGCTCAATAACAGAACTGGAAATAGTATTACTCAAACTGGTTGCTAGAATGTCAAAAACTTCTTGTAACATTGCTGATTATGCTTGAATTTCCTACATAATCATTTTTGACGAACCAATTAATTTATGTTTAGATATATATCTATAGCTAAATTTTTAAGCATTGAAATTATTCTTTTCGTAAAGGGCGATAATCTAAAATGATTAATTATATGATTATATATTAGTCTATAATTTTTGTTCTAACATCTTGAATTTGGTATACGAGGAGGCTCGCCACGAATTACAGACCACGAAGATTTTTCAACGATGTAAGAGCGAGTTTACACCAACAAGGCGCCCGCTACCGCAAAGTGTCGGCCGTTTTTGTGAGTTTGCGGCTAGACGCGAAGCTGGCGAACTCTTTTCCTGTGCCATGCCTGTCGCAAAATACGATCTTACGTGCTCCCGTATCGCTCGGCGGATTTCACGCCATGAGGTTCCCCATCGTGCGTACGTAATCCCGCACGTACGCACGCACGTAAGCGGCGGGGCACTGCCGTTGTTTGCCCACGCATGTTGCGACTTTTTCTCGCTGTGGTGCACAATATAACTCTGGCTTGCGTAGCACACGCCGAGGAAGTACTTGGCGAACCTACACTCGGGCGAGCTCGAGGTTTTGCCCTAACGCTACTGTGAGGTATACACCTCGATATTTCTGCTCCGTCATTTTCCACCGGCATTATTATCTTCTCTTCTTGCCAATCTTTTCAAACTTTTGCGTTCGTATTCCACGCATGTGATGGCCAGTTGGAGCATTTGTGTTCTTGCTTCGAAATATATTTCGAAGATATTTCAAAAAGATACTTTACTTTAAAAATGATACACAAAATTCACAAAGTTCACACAAAATTAAGTTTCTCAGAAAAAGAGAAAAAATTATTTTTCAATTTGACAAAAATTATTGACCATTTAAATGGTATTGGTAAGAAAAATATATTCTTAATGTAATCAAATATACCATATTTCCGAACCTTAAAAAAACCGTCACTTTTTATTATAAATTGTTCTTTTGAAGTGAAAAAGCGATATGTAAGTTGTGCAACTAACTTATCGCATATAATGAGTTATTAAATAGTAAATAAACTTAAATACCCTAAGAAAAAAAACATCTTGATGCGAAAAAATATTATACTTAACACAAGAAAGCTATTTATTCGATGGGTTCTAATAGCTTATTTTTGTACAATATATAACAAGATCCTTTTTTTCAGTATATTAAAAACATGCATTATCTAAAAGTGTTTTTGTTACGAAAATAACCAATATCAAACAAACATATCAAAATTTTCACTTTCTCGACTTCCAGTAGTTCTAAAATAGGCGCAATAAACCGACCACATCGATGGAGTTGGCTGTCTAGAAGAAACGGGGTCTGTACCACGATAATTGCTTAATTACCTCCTCGTTATTGTGCGCTTCTACTTGCTCCGATCGTCCAATTAAACTCCACCAACCCGAACTTTAATCGTCTCGATTCCCGCCATCGTGTGCGGGAGCGTGTAAACGCGAGGTCTAAAAAGCGTCGGCGCGCTGGCAAGCTCGTAAATGTCAGTGACAATAGCGTTTAGCGTGCAAAACGCTGGAATCGAGAGCGGCCCTTGACATCCAATTCTCATTCTCCGTGTAATTAACGTGCACGCCGCTCCATCGAGATGCATCGCTCGCGTTTCCGCACAAAACCTAATGTCCGCAATAAATCAGCAATGAGCGAAATTTTTATCAGCACAAAATTTTCGTAAAAACATGACAAATACTAAAAATTATGTTACCAGCGTTTTTTGGTCATTAACTCTAGATTACTCTTGTAGGATTTTTAACATAGTTACTTTGATGTGGAGTATTTTTGACACTTCAACATTATGTCTCAATTTTCTTTGTTCTGTGCGTGTGTGTGTGTTGTGCTTGATAATTTACAATTAACTAAAGATCGATAATATCTTATGCATTTTTTAGATAAAGATGCACAATTATTTTATGAAACAATTTGCGCTAAGTATTATGTGTATAAATAATATTCATTTAGCGATTTTATATTAGAATATATTTAGAAGATGGATATGTCCTAAAATACACCATGCGAATAATAAAGTATGCATGACATAATAATAGATGTGCATTGCAATCGGAAGAGGGAGTAAATATCTTATTAAGTAAATAAAAACAGTTCAAGTAGTTTTTTTGTTGTCCTTTTTAAAATAAATAATTTTCGTTTCTTTTTATTTAAGTATAACGTGAAGATAAAACTTGCTTGATATTTGAATAAAAAAATATCTCTTTTCAGGGATAATATTATCATTTATAATATCGAAAGGACTCAGTTATTAATAATGCATCAAGAACAGGACTCCCGCTTGGGATCTCTTAACTTTTCAAAGAAAGAATTCGCAAGAGCAAAAGGATGCGAAAATGGCGAATGCGTTCTGGACGCGCCGCTCCGCGGGGCACGGCGATGGGCATATTTGAAAATAGAATCAGGGAGCCGCGAAACTCGTCAAGGTCGGCAGGCCGAGAGAACGAGGGAGAGAAGAGTCTGGTGGATTTTCGTGGCCAGGGCTACGGAGCATCCGGTTGCCTAATGTTTTTGTCGCGTGAACATACGCGAGAAAGCGCACGGCGAAGACTTTCGCTTTCGAAAGCTGCGCGCCACTTATCGGCGAACTTTCTTCTCTTCTTCTTCCTTTTCGATGAAGAGGTGCCCTGTCGTGCTCGATTTCCGAACGATAGCCCCCGGCGGAAATCTTGTTACCAGTGATGTAAAGATAAGAACAATTTTTTTGTCTCGGTATATTTTGAAATATTTATTATATATATTTGCATAAACAGTTTATGTCTTCCTCTATGGCGCAAGGTCGTGTCTATACCTAGATGAATTTCTTGAAGACTAATTCAACTCTCGATTCTCTATCTTGCACAGGAGTTGCGTTACATCTATAAGCCAAGCAAGCGCGCGACTTCTTTGGATGGGAGAGAAAGCCTTTTGTAAGAAATTGCAATTACATTTTCTATATGTCATTTATAAAATATCTTTTTTTTTCAATATTATTGCACAGAACTTTATTTGCACCAAATATTTTATTTAAAATCAGATCTTTACAAATATCTATTTATTTCCATGGTAGACTCGATAAAGATATTCGATATAATTTTTGACTTATAAATGATTAAACTATAATTATTATATTTATATATAAAGTAAAATAAGTCAATATGCGTTGACAAAATAAATACATCCTAAATTCCAAGCTTTAAATGAGAAAATTGCTCGAGCAAGGCAAAATCTATGGCAATTACATATGTGTCACGTTAACTTTCGCTTTCGAAAACGTACATTTCATTGCTAATCATCGCTAAACAATCCTCTTTCTAGACAAGCTTCTAGATGCGATGCCATGAATGCCGGGTACGAGTGTCATGCAAACATCGAGGGGAAAATCCACCGGAAACATCAGATATACACAATAGCTGCACATAACCGAAGACGAAGAAAATAACGCTCATGCGGCGCGTAGTTCCTTCCATTTTATTTTTAAACGACCAGAGTAAATGGTGACCAGTCACCAGTAAATTACTATTATTATTTCTATGGTCGTTTAACGTGGTACAGTCATATCTTCAAAATGAAGGCGATAACACCAAATATTAATTATTATACATTCCATAAGTAATAGACCTGAGTACTGTAAGTACGTTTGCATTATTTATAAGTTATTTATTAATGGAAATTAAAATATACTTGTCATTTATTAATTATTTTCCTTTAATAGTTTTCTGTATTTATATTAGTGTTATATAATATATTTCAAGCACAATTTTACAATATAAATATAAATCTTTTTATCGTGATAAGATCTTTAACTTATTAAAAACGGAATAGACTAATAATATGATATTAATTCTTGTAAATATATATCATTCACTCGTGTATTTTTTCTATAATTAAAAATGAGATGCAAATGATAGAAGAGAAATTATTTTGAATTATATCAAGCCGAGATATATCGCGAGAAAATTCAAGTGCCAATAAAAATATCCCTTAGAAATCGAATAATATTTTATGATAAAACAATCTTTTAAACAGAATAAACTCCCAGAATAAACATGATAATATCGTGTATTTGTGTTGTATGCTATCATACAATATCGTGTCCCTATGGATACGCGACACCGAAAAAGGAAAGCGATTTTCCGGTGGAGCGAGATATCTGCGTGCGTATTACATTTACTTTTATCGAGGAAGTGGAGCCGCCTCGTTTATTGATACCAATGTTATTGCTAAGCTAACGTTGGGTGCGTCGCGTATCGCAAGCTATCCGGTGGAAAAACACTTGCGGCGATCGAAAGTGCATTAGCCGTGCTTCCTTTCCACGCAATCGAAGCGAAGCAATTAGAGTAGTCGACGTGATTAAAAGGCTCGTCGCGCGTGCATAATGCAGCTACCAGACATTTTCATTTACTCCGCACCGTCGCTATACTATATTGTTGCATGACGAATAGTAATCGTCTAACGGGTTTTCGGGCATTTATTCGTAAAAGAAACTCTGATACACTGATCTTGGTAGAACGTCCATCGAAAAATCGCAATCAATTTTCTTTTGAGGAGAGACAGATGTACAAGACAATTCAAAACATTTACAATTTTGAATAAAAAATTTAATTCGAGTAAACTATAATGTGGAACGAATCGCAAGCGCGGATATAAATCATACGAGCGAATCTGCAATCTGTTGGGCGATATTTGTCTCGAAACGTACATATCGTTTCAGTCTTGCGCAGTCTATAATATCTACACGATACATCCACGAATCACGATACAGCTCGATCCTAAAGAATCTTTTACTACCGCGTTTAAGATTTTCTGACGTATCGTTCATCCACGGCGCGTATTCACTGAGACATCAAAACGTTCATAAAAAAATCCAAATTGTCGTAGAATAACATCGGGCAATTTTAACTGCGAAACAACTATGATATATGCGCGTCTCATTTGACGCCCGTTTTACCAGGATGTAGCATCTCTCGACTCTACGATGTGGAAATGCATCCGCGTGTGGTGATGCGTTTTATGCAACTATCTATTTATTTTTCTCTTTTTATCTACAGTCAGTAAAATAATCGAGAGATCATAATTTGAATCGTGATATTCCTTTAAAGTATGTTAAATCGGATTCTACTTTTTATTTTCTTGCTGGAAATAATTGCCTCTGTAATATTCCGTAATTTTTGTAAAGTATTTATAGTTGTGCATCGTTGATAAAGTTTCAAAGAACTTTCAGTTTTATAAAATAAAGTATAAATCAAAGAAACAGGTTTCAAAGAGTCCTATCAACAATTACATAAATATAATACAATATTACACAAATTATTATATTTAATATTTACATTATTAAATTAATATGTATACGTACATATAATATGAAAACAAATAATTTATTTTTATGAATAATTCAACTTTTGTGTAAATCTAATGTAATCTCTGAATTTATTGGAGTGTGAGATTTCACTTTAAGAAATTTAGAGGGTATTTTATTCAATTTGTCTCATGGTTGTTCTGTTTATTAATAACATAAATTTCATCTTCCTCTGTTCATAATGCAAAAATATAAAAAATATTCGATAATTGACAAGTGCGGAAAATAACGTACTTCGCGTATCGATCGCGAATATAAAGGAAACTAAACCTTCAGCCTCTTCTCGTATTCGTGCACAAAGCAGTGGACACGCAGTACGAGGTCACTCGCGATAAACACATTATGTTAATACTATCTCAAGTCTCATCTGTGACGAAATGTATAATAATCATGTGTGACTGGCAGTAGCAAATATACACTATTTAATACATACAGAATTTGAAAGTATAATTAGGACTACATAGCTGAATGCGCCTGTACAACATTTGTTTTACTACGTCTTGCATTTAATTGACTCTTAAATAGAGATTCTATATACTGGACTTATTCATGATGTGACAATTGAAGCCATTATTACTGCAGGAAATCAATAAATAATATTATAGCACATCGAGTTAAATCGAAGTTAATGTAATCTTACAATTAGTATTATTTCGTTTATACATATTTCTACATTGATATGTATCGCTTTGCATAATAAACAATTTTATAATGTTATTATGTTGTATACGTTGTATGTATGATATAAACTTTATATCAGCATTATTTATTTATTTATATAAACTTTATAATAAGATTTTCCCAATTGTGCAACTTGTTTTTTTTTATGTGAACACATCATTATGTAGAATTAGGAACGCGAGAATTTATAATCATGGTATCATCGTTTTATTACTTTGCAACAATATATCTACAAGATTTATCAAGAATCTTCAAATGATGGTTTTCCTCTTTATCGTGATGTCTTTCAACCTCTGCATCATGATTCTTCGTACTCTCACATGATTTTTACGGGTATGTCACATACTGTTTATGTTAGAATCAATATAACACGTACCACGGTAAAGTCAATCTTTGTAATTTTGTAGGCATATTGATTTAGCACGCTGTAAAGGCGTTTCTTGAGGAGATTCGTTTCTTTCTTAATGGAGACTCTCTTTCTCTTTCCACATTTGTTATTTATCTTTCATACTTATTACAAATGTTCTTTACGTTTCGGTAGTTACGTAAAATTAATCATTCATCCATAATCCCCGAAGCGATTATGAAACCATGACGTGAAAGTTTATCGCGATAACGTGGTATGGATAATGGATTACCGGAGTGTATCCATGAATATTCGTGCATTATCGATTAGTGGAAAAATTGTGCTGTGACGCGACGCTGTATCAAATAACTGCAAACACGATAAAAAAGAAAAAGCGAATGCTCGAACCGAACAAAAATCGAAATGTAATGAATCTTGGCTGTTAGACTTAAGTTTCCACCGTTCTTTCAATCGCATACGCGTGAATTCACGTGGATTAAATGCAATACGAGCGGGTTGCGTTTCGCTCTAAGGTGTTAATTTATTTCGACAAAGTCGTTTAGAAATAAAATAGAAAGTAAATATAAGGGACGAAAGAAATAAAGTGAGCCAATGACTCTCTGAGTATACTGACGTTCAAACTTTAATTTTCACGAGTTTATTACAAAGAGGCTATTATATCTGCGTGATGCGTCCTCCAATGCAAACAACACCGGGCTCAAAACACAATAGCCCGGTTTGCGACGTGGCTCACATAGATATACCTTTGCTCTCTTTTGTTGTATGTAAATTAACAGCCAACAACCGCGAATATGATATCGCGATACAAAGACGCCTTGCCACTCCTCGAACGCGTCTTGCACTCTAAGCGCGGAATTTCTCTCGGTATTAACTCTATGCAAATTTATTCTGTAAACACACGATTGTAAAAATATGCCTCGGCGCTGAAAATTTTGCCGACGAAACCGGACACGTCACGGTTTGCGAGCTCGACTAGAAATTGCACTTTGATCGTGCCTGAACAAGCTCTCCTACAATGTGAAATATTCCACGCTCTTCGTTTTCCATAAAGAAAAAATTTAAATTGTATTCTTTTTTTAACGTTCACAGTTTTCAAACTTTTAATAGAGAACTGGTTTCTTAATGTTTTGTAGTACGACATACGTTCTACACGTACGTAGTACGCACACATCATGAAAAATAAAATTTCCTTCAAGTTGAACGCAATTTCTCGAGTGGAGAAACATTTTATCACGGCTATATCTACTACAACATTTTATGCGTTGTCTCCTCCTCTCGCTCAGCCAATTAGGGCTAATTAGTACTTGGACACGCTAGCTCGTTCTTCAATCGACACTTAGAGTTTGCGTTCTATGCAAGCATAATAAATAAACGTCAGCTTATTTTATATTAATCACGCGATCAGCGTTTTTATTTTTTAAAGTAGACCGTAAAGTGCGTCGTTATGATTTCCCGGAGCAAAATTGACGTCGTAAATTGTAGTATTGCTACAATGTCAGCAACAGCAAGTGATGAAGGATCCTATCGTTGTATGCATACTATGAAATGATTATCACAGATCGTATTAATATTCTCCAAGTTCATATCTCAAATTCATGAAATATTAATGTGTATAGCTAAATATCGACGTATGAATATGACTCTCAATTAAAGATTGAAAATTGTTTACGGTCGTAAACTCGGTTTTTTGAAAAATTTTTTTTACAAATTGATGTTGCATATTGTAATTTTGTAGTTTATTTCTTTGTTACTTAAAAATTCTTTTTGGTAAACCACTCTACAATCAGCAGATGTTTTTAGGGTTCTTAAAAAGTTTGTAGGCAATATCTTTATGCGATGCTGAGCAAATATTGCGATCGCACTCTCGATTCTAGAAGTACGCATGTTCTAAAATGACTCAACCAGACAATTTTCTATCTTTCTCACTGCAGACATTCCTTCCAATTTAATTTGTCATATTTTATCGCCATTAATGATTACACCTGTACACACTTCCATCTGATCCAATTACACCTGCACTCGTATAAAGAGCAGACTGGAAATGTACAGGATATTTTAGGACGTGTTTCAATATCATGTATCCTCATATATTTTGCTTACATTTTAATTCGCAACTGTTCGACGATGGTTTTGAGTAAAGTTACGTAACAATTTTTCGTAACGTGCAATGTGTAATCAAGAAGGATTTACATGGCTGGCCTTGCATGTTTGACCCGAAATCGGCTTACGTGTATTAATAGTAACAAAAAAGTTAATTATATGTAAAATTACCGTTGCAAGATTCATTAAAGTTTAATTAAGAAATATAAAAAAAATGCATAGTATTTTTAAGCTTATGTACGGATTACCAATAAAAATGAAATTAATAAAAAGAATCAAAAATAAATAAATAAGAAACTACTCGTATAAAATTATATGTTAGAAATTAATATTTTTTGTAAAAATACATTATATTGTACATCACTATATATGAGTACATACAGATATTTAAACAATTTTGTTGTCATTATTATTTAAAATATACGATTTAAATGATTATAATGTCACCAAATGCAATTTTTAAAAAATATTCGTACATAAATTTGTTTTAAACTCTGAAGGAATTTTAATTAAAATCAATTAAATTGAATATAGTCAATAGAATAAAATAAAGAAACTTTTTACTTTTCCGTTTTCAGTTTTCTGTCAGGATGCGTTTACGATCGTAACTGTCTCAGCGAACTTGTTTGAGAGATTCACTCTTATCGGTTGTCTTATCGTCGTGCGCCTTATCGCGTGTTGTTTAATATGGTAAGCTTCATTATCTCGTTATTATGCCGCCAGCGAAGTGAGCCGATGAAGTCGGAATGAGTCTTATTGTCGCTCTTATTTTAGTCAACCTAGCGCTATTGTTATTATAATTAAGCAGAATGCAAACGTAAGCCAGTATTTCGACGATACGAAATATGTCTTACGACATGTCATTAATTGACATTGACTCATAATTGACTTAAAATTCATAAATTGCTATTGTGCACGAATAATCAAATAAATTAACGCGCGAGTTGCTAGGAAATGTCAATTTTCTTTTCGTCAGAGGTTTACCTTTAAATCGCTTTACGAGAGCGATTTTTATGCTACAGTATCTTACGTTATCATATAGCTGTGTAAAGCTATTTGCATCGAGATTTAACGACCGTGAGTATCAATTTTGATATCCGTCTTTTGGTTGCACGACGTTATCAATTTATTATTATTTATGCGAGTTCTGCCTGTCACGTTTTATGTAACTAAAACGCCTGTGTGCCAGTTGTGGGATCAGCAGCTTTAACAACACGGACTATTTATTGAGTCGCTTGTCAATATATCAGCTTAGCTGCATTAAAACGCACACTGAGGCAAAGGTTAAGGCGCTATTAAGAAATCGGTAGTACGTTCGCGTACAGCGAGTATAATCTACGCCAAAACAACCGACTATCGAACACGCCTACATTTGTTCTCATTTCTGTCGCTCGAAACAAGCAGCGACTTCAGCAACGTATTCCGCACTTCGCCTGCAATAAACAGCGAGTCAGCGTAAAAGCATTCCACGAGTTGGCGACTCTCATTAACGGAGTCGTTTATATAAAACTGAATCATTATACTTCTAACGCGCGCTATTATCCTTTGTCTCAATGAAGTGTGTTTACTTAACGTACCATTCTCAAATTGCAATTTCATCTGCCGTGTCTGATAAATGTAGGTCGATTTCTCCTTGACGAAAGTGTCGAAATATGTCTGACGAATTAAATGAAATTAAAATAACAGTTTCTTTTCTCCCAGGTTAATTTATTGTTGGGGGTGGGGGGATATATATCGCAATCCGCGCTAAGCAGCGCTCTTGTTCCAACACAAACGACGTAAGAAAACGAAGGCATTGTTCTGAGACCGTTCGCTGGAAATAGCGCGCGAATTCGACGAACGTGTCCCTTGTTCTCTCAATAACGCGCTGACGAACCGCCGCAGAAAGGGAGAGACGCGCGAGGGAGAGGGAATATATCACTCGCATGCGTTTCATTAATAGAGTTTATGAAAACATGAGACCGTCCTTGTCGAGTGCATCGCTCCCTCGCGCGTTAAATGGCAATAGCCTTGTTCTCAAGGAGCGTGTGGTACCGAGTCTCCAGAACAAATTGAGCTGCAGCGGTGCTTTCTTAGTCACAGAAACTTGAACTTTTAGAAACAGTGATCTTTCGGCGATAACATCTGAAAATAGATCTGAAAATAGATCTAAAATATATAAAGTAATTTAATTAACGTCTTTTATATGTAATACTTCTGTAATATTTCTTGTAAAAAAATTTGCGAAGGTATCCGCAAAATTTCTCCTTGATACAACTACGTTAATTTTCAACGTTACATGTGCATGCTCACTGAGATATATTATCGCGGATTTTCCCAGCATCTCTTCTGCGACGAGGGAAATATATCGTTGCGTCAGACGCGATTTATGCTCGGCGTTCGCGACGCGTCGTTATTTGTCATTTCGTTGTAATTAATCTTGAAAACGTCGCGAAGATATTTGGTATTCTGTTGAAAATTATTGCTCGTCACGGTTAACGAGATTTGAAATTTCGAATGGTAAACGAAATTTGACGCAGGAAACATTGTAAACACCATATTATTTTTCTATTAAAAAATATATCGATAGATGCTAAATACATTTATATTAATAATGTTGAAGTATTTTTTCTAAGTTTCTATATATATATATATATATATATATGTGTAATATATATACACATGGAGTGTACATCGGACATTTGATAGCTGTTTTTGCTACATCATGTTTCCTACATTTTCCATAAAACCATGTCTTTCATGATCATTGGAATTTTAATGATTTTTAGTTAGATTTATTGACGAGTTTAAAGAGGATCCGTTATATTAATTGCGATATGTCCCGCAATTATACGAAGCGTATTATAGATAGCTATGCGTTTACGGACTGCGACTGCGAGATATTCTAATTAAATTAGTCGGAAATTTCTATTCTACTCGCAGATTATAAATTAGATTATACCAACCGACTCTCTCGAACCGACTGTTTACAAAGTTGAATAATTAAGCACTATTAACGCGTTAATTACGCACCGTAGTGCATCTAGACGTATTTCCTGTGACGATATCTGTAAACTAAATTATTATACTCCTCTGATTGTGTGCAAGTGCAATTAACTTTAGGTAAAATGTGATAAGATTCTATTTAATTTACCTTCCGGAGCTGATATCAAAATTTGTAACACAGTTCGCTGATAAATCTGTAAGGTGTATTTAATTTATGTTAAAAATAAAGAGCATTAATTAATTTCAAGGAACTGAAATAAAATGACTTGTATAAAAAGAAAAAATATTAAGTATATATGTATTTTAAAATAATATCCCAATTTTTTCAGATGTAACATAAAGAAAATTGAATTAACATTTTTGAAAGAGAGATTTATTATTGAATAGTCTTTAATAGATTTATCGTTTGTTCCAAAGAGTTAATAATTCGATGTTAGATATTGCTTCTGTTTTCATCATTCATACAGTTTGATTGGCTGTTTCGATATGCACTATTTGAAAATCTACAGTATATGTAACATGAAAAATTATAGCTCGGAACACTACCAAAATAATAAAATAGTAAAATAATTACTAAATAATAGTGAATGTATAATATACTTATGTAATCAAAAGAATGCGTACCAATTAAAATTATTTCATGTTTATCATTATTTTTGAAGTGAAAATTTTGATGAATCGCGCGCGCGAGGTCAAGCGCAACTAATGAATATGTAATTATACGCATATTTACATACATTGTAATGTTTAAAATTTTTTATTTTGTAACGATCTAATATAAAAAATCACGGTAGAAAAATTAAATTCATGGAGCTTGGTATTATACACAACGCACGCATATCAAATGAATATGTGTCCCTCGCATTACGATAAATATTGCACGATTGTGTGCCACACGTGACGCAAATTGCGCGCGAGAATTTTAATACAATTGATCTGAAAGGAAAGAAAAACAGACCAGTGTGTACTCGCGACGTTTTGCGCTATCACGTTTTTCTTTTCTCCGACGCTCAGCACCATTGATAAGCCCGTCGTTTTCGCGCAGCAAGTGTCGCACTATTTCGACGCACTCGTGTGCAACGATAAAAAGACCGTCTTTACCTCCGTCGATCTTTTCCCTCTCCCCTCCTACTTTCCACCTTCCCTTCGTTTCTTCCTCCTCTTCTACCGCCATCGCTCGTATTTGCTCGTATCCTCTTCTTTTACCCGAGGCATCCATCCTCGTCGTCTTCCCGTTTTCTTGCGAGCAATGCATACGCTGACGAACGAGCCGAAGTCATGTACACGGTGGCTCATAAATACAGTGATACTGTTATATCTTTCGCGGTGCATTTTCATATTTTTCTCTTATCCTTTGCGCAAGTGAAAGTATCGGACGAAATAAAGCTAGACTTGTTCCTTCAAGCGTTCTTCGGGTTTCTAGAAAATATGCGCTTTTAAGACATGTCAACAAACTTGACTCGCAAATATAAAACTTTCGGATCTGTCGGTTACATTGATTTTATAACATTTTAACCTATGATAACTGCGTGATACGTGGCGATCTCGTTAATAAACGTGGCACAAAATATTACGTAAACTTGTTTCCAAGTATTTGGTACAAACGCAGCTTGCACAAGGTTTTATCGCAATGTATAACTTAGTAAATTAGCTAGCATTCGGTCCAGTTATGACACAAAAAAGAAATAGAGAACTTATTGCTCAGATAAGTTTGACTGGTAATTATTAAAGAAGTGAAGAAATCGGATACCAGATAAACAATGTTGCTGTTACACATTATGCTATTTATATTCGTTTTGCATAATATTGAATAAAAAGTGCTTAAAAATAATTATACAATATAACAGCAATGTAAAATAACTATCTTTTTTATTGCAGTCCATTGAGAAGGCGACATCAAAGAAAAAATTACGCTTCAACTACACCAAAACTAATTGCTAATTTTATTTAAATATTTTTGCAAATTATATCAATAAGTTTATACCAAAATTTTCAAGTATATTACTGCAATATATGACGAAAAAAAAATAGCAGTTGGGTTTCCTATGTCATAATGTCATAATGATTAAACTAACCTTCTGACAGTTGCGACTCTTAGTGGGAACATTCTTTCGAAAATGACACCGTATATACGGTTGCGTCTTCAAACAGGAGATATAGTCCGTCTACCGTAACCTTGCACCGTGGAATCAAGTGTTGCTAACCACGGTAACTTACCTCGTAACCTAGAACGTCGAAAAATACCGTCGACGAGCGGAGTGTACGCGCTAAACAGTGTAATTTACCTTGACGCGTCTTAATCGCGCTAAGATCTATGATTTGGTCCTTGCGAGACGGCGTTGCTCAGGAATCCGCAAATGGCCGCAGACCTCGCTTGCGCAATGTGCAAATCGGTTCCCGAACATCTGAACACAAAAGCACTCGGAATGATATTGATGACGGCACGATACTTTTCGATGTTCGATTTTATTATCATTTATTATTTATAAAAAAAAAATTATTGATTTCAATTATTAAGTAACATATACGATATCATGATCTTACCCGCATTGTGATTTAAAACTTCATTCAATTTTATTGTGAATGTCGCAGCTTTGTTCTTAGACTTAAAATACAGTATCATTAGAAAGCACTGCGACAGTGTGACACCATTAGTCTCATTGTGCTCTGATAATTATATTCAACAATGATCGTTGTTAGCCCAGAAAAGAAAATAGTATGCGGCCCTGTGGCTCGTTATGAGTCTGCGACAACAATCATTAATCTCCGGAGACAACATATCATCTCATAATTATCCAGTAATTGTTTACGACACGTACTTTAGATGTAATTCTCTAATCGGAATCGGCGGTAACAACTAATCAATGTCTCCTACGGGAATTGGATTATATAAATTATAAGTACAATCGATATTTTTTAAGACACAGGAAAGAATACGATGCGTGCGTACACATGAAAAGAAAACATAAAAGCATATGGAGAAATACTAGTGATTACTTATTAACTATTTATACGCTTCCTCAATTCACTCCCCAGATTATTACGAGGGGCTTATAGAACTTAATTCCTTCCATATAAATATTACTAATATCAAAAGTGAAAGTGTGTATAGGTATGTGTGTTCAGAGGAGAAAGTTTTAACTATTAAACGTGATAGGAAAAAATAATCTTCGAAACTGTTTTTAAGTTTTGAGTGTGTGAGTTAATTTAAATGTTATAGCACATTAAGTGTACTGGTAATTAAGTTGTGGGATGAGTTCTTTGACCACTTATTAATTCTTCGAAGCCATTCGCATGACAGAAGAAGCTTTTCAACTTTTTATATATTATTCCAATAAATCGATATCTTAATGACAGAACGACTGGGTTTGTCTGCCAAAGAACGTATGACCCTGAGAGAAAGAAAGAGGGAGGGGAGAAAGAAAACTTTTTCGACTTGTGTGACATAAAACATTGGCGATCGTCTCTTTGCGTACAAGTACAATCACACCGAGTGATATGAAGACATGTTTTATTATATCACGCGTTCATTCACCCCTCTCAACCTCCTTATCTCGCGCGCCCCATCTCTCGACCTCTCCCTCTCGTTCGCTTTTAACAGTACTATTGATAACTCTAATTCATCGTTTCCCCCGCGTATCACTGTCCTCTTCGTTATCTGACATCTCTGCGAGTATTTTGTGACAGATAACATATCAACGAGTAGTTCTTCATATCTCCCCCCCCCCCTTTTTTATATCAATTTTTTAAAAAGTGTTGACTCCGATGTAATCATGTTAAAGTTACAGGATAAATAAATCAGGTCAGGTCCCATCTGTGGCCTCTTAAAAAACTGAAGATATGGTCACAAAAACTGTCAAAGTTTTACTTCTTCAAGATGAAGAGAATTACATTATTAAATCTATACGTTGAATTTAATCTAATTTGAATCGCCGCTGCTCCTATTCAATATGTCTTTATTTTATGATAAAACAAAATGGAGTTAAACAATTAATTTAAAATAGTTCAAACTGGGTTAAATTTGGTACTATAAATTTAATAAGTGTAAGATTCTTAATTGCTTTCTGTTGTCGCTCATTAATACGTGGCGGTATTTAATTAATTTATTTTAATTTAAGTTTCTATACAGCCACATTTGAGATTCTCCGATATGAGCTTCGAAGTTTCATAATGTAAAACTGTCACGATGTATAGTATGTCAGCTACGAGAACCTTATATATATATTTTATAATTATAATCTTATTTATATATTATACGGTCTAATAGTTTTAGTTACGGTAATTATTATCATAGTAAAGTGCGGAAGCAATTACTGACTGCTAATACACTTCAGATGTACATAGAACATAAAAAAAGGAAAAAAACCCATTTTCATCAATCTAGCAGCGTTTGCGCAACACCGTCCGGCCCTGACGAAGAGGCTCGGTGAGATGAGTATGTTTGAAAATGTGACCGAGTCGAGAGATCCGAAGGAGTGAGGAGATGGCAGAAAAGGGAGGAGATAGTGGCGTCAAGGAGTGAAACAGCGAACAGAGAGACGGAAAGAAAGGTGGAGGTTGAAAGAGGAAAACGTGCACGAGAGACGTGCGGATACACGAGCGCGAAAGGGACGATTATAGCGATGGTGAGGAGAGGCAGACAGTGGCCAGAGAGAAAGAGAAAGAGAAAGAAAGGAGAAGCAGGAATACGGGGGAGAAGGAGAAATAAGGAGAGAGAAGAGACCGAGAGAGGCGAAGGCGAGGCGAGTCAAATGTTAGCGAGTGCACGCCGCGCGATGGAACGTCTTTAAGACCAAGGAGGGACTTATATAAGAAAGCAAGATGGCAACCGGTTGTCCCTGAGCCGCGACCGGCGTTTATTCGCACATTTTTATCTATTTTTCGAGCAGGCCAAAAAACTCCGCGCAACCAGTTCGGTCGACGGCACACATGAGCCCGTCCGTCGCGAACGCCACAGAGATTTTTCTTTCCCATGCTCGTATGGTATGCGTTACATATTGTCAACCAGAGGAGTGTTCCGCGAAACGCTGTGCTGAACGTATCGATTAGTTGCGATCAACATTGACGTTGATGTCGAAGATATCAATCTTTCACATTATAGTGTTAATATTTATGAAAATATATCTTTCACTGTTTGTTTAAAATTCATACATATGAGGTCTGTTCTTTTCAGCTGAACTTTTTGCAGCATTCATCTTTTCTCCTCTTTTTGTTTTTTTCTACAACCCAGAGAACTGTGCAAGAAGCTCAGCTAAAAAGAGAAAAACAATTGACTTCGCAGCAGCCACCTGATAATTTTTTACTTCACAATTACCCGGAGATTGCAGTGAAAATTTTCAAATTTATATTTTGGTGTTAATACATTCGAACGTAACTTCGTTGAAATACGAGAAATTAAGGAACTGCATTTCTTTTATAAAGTTACAAAGTTAACATTAACGTTAGCGTGAAATGTCTCGATAACGTTCAACCTCCTCTGCCAGCGAACGACAACAAGCACTACTGTTTGTCTATCACAGATGTCTATTCTCATTTGCGTGTGCATCTGAAAGTATTGAGTGTCTCATTGTAATTTTCGTACAAATACAAATCACTCGTTCATCCCGTAACGTAATATGTATGTACTGAAATAACCGACCGCCCCGCTCTCATCATCCGTACCCCAGGGAACACACACGTTCGATCGTTTGCTCTGTCTGTTTGCCCACATGTGACGACGCTCGCGCGCATCTTCGTTTGTGTCAGTCATGTCAACCTGAGAGAAGAACATGTCCGATGTATATATGAATCGATTCGCGGCCACCGTCATCAACTTGCTCGTTCGATCCTCCTTCGTTTTCCACGTAGAAACGCGATCCGCTTATCGATGTCTCTATTTGAGTAATTTTATCGATTTCTTTCAGATAATCTTCTGCTACAAACAGACCGAGTAGCACGAGAAAAGAGACTTGTTCCCAAAGAATTCTTTTCATTACGTAACGTTACTTATTAATAAAGGATCTCTTATCAACATCATCTATATATTTTACAATTACAGTATATTTTTATACAAAATTTACTTACTTAATTATAAATATATAGAGAAAGGATATAATGAAAGGAGATAAATCTGTTATGTAAAAAAATAGTTTTAAACATTTTCTCCTAAAAATATAACTTTTTTCAGAGTTTAAGCAATTGTGTGCTTGGTTAAATAATGTTAATATACAAAATTATTTAAATGTACGGTCATGATTCCGTACATCTACTTTGTTTCCGTCTACAATTGGCTTAATCACATGTCGGCGTCAGATAAACAGACAATTTTGAAATGACAGAGATTACATATCGTAATTATTCGTTATGAAAGTTAGGACAAAACATTTTGCGTTTCTGAATATACTATCAAGTACGAATGTCACTAACAAGCATTATACGCTATACGATTATTAATCTTCATTTTATAAGATTAATACAGCTTAAACGTGAGATTTGAAAAAGTATTTAAAGCAACATGGAAGATTTGCGGCCAATGCTCTAATTCATTCAAGCGTAAAATAATACTAATAATTCCACCCACTCGTAAACGTGCATTTGAAATTACTAGTCATTGTTCAAATGTCGATGTTGAGTTGGTCATCTTGAATGTTACAAATTACATGTAATTACGAGCTTTTGCAACCTCTTTGATTTCCTTGCATTAGTTAATTAACCTAAATGTCGAATTCTCTTTTATCTATCGCAGTCACGAAACTGACTTTATAGTTCTTTCCGAATAAGCTTGAGAATTTTACATATAACGCAGTAAAAGAAAGCCTTGTAATATTTTACTACTAGAAGAAAAGGTCTCTCAAGCAGTAATTAAATTGATTGCGTACCCTTAGAAGAAAATACTAAGTAATTAATAATTTATTTTGAGTATTAAAAGTATTAAGTATTATTTATATATAATTGGCTAATATTAATATTAACTATAAAGGTGGGACTATAAAAATATATCGACGTGCTTAAAAAAAAAAATATGCTGTAATTTCTAGTACCGATACGGCCGTTATCTCGAGTAATTCGAATCAGACAATCAAGATACGCGATTTATGTAATTCTGCCGTTAAGACGAGGTGCGCGTAAACACCCGAACGTTAAAGGCGCATAGACGGCGCCGCAAAATTCGCTTCGCGTCGTGTTGTTACGCGTTTCGTTCGCCGTATAAAATTAGCCTTTCGTGGAAATTACTCGAATTCGAACTCACCAGTCCTTTTAAATTAACGGTAGTTTACGACACGTAACCGTCACTCGCCGCACATCGCGCACCGCGCGCACCGCTCCGAGTAATGCAGCGTGCAATTCTCGAGAGTGCAATTGTACACCGTATACGGTAATCCTAATTTAACGTTCCTAGCAGAATCCTCGCAAGATTCGCGCTTTATAAGCTTCAGAAACTCGCTCCGACGCCAGAAACTGAAAAAATTATGGCGCACATGTAAAATGAGAAATGGCTTTTAATAACGCGCGAAATGTTAATTTCAGAAACTCCCGAATTAAAGCTTCTATACATTGCAGTAATATAGCTGTCTTTCTGATTATACCCTTTAAGCAAAAGATGCTCACAATCCTTTTGGCGCGAGCTTAAGAATTACGCGTCTGCAAAAATTTGCAATATCGATTAAAAGCCGTCCGTAGTGGGCCGGGCCATTTCGGAAACCGGACGTATCGAAAACGGGAGTAAATTTATTACCTGTTCCCGACTTTTTACGAACAGTAAAAACAAGGTACTATTACTCCGGGGGCAATTCCTACAGTGACGGCAATCGGTTTCTTACGGCGATTTTGCCAGCTCCGGCGGCGTAATTATAAATTCTTATTAACTTTATGTCGTAAAAACGCGCGTACGTGTGCGTCTTTCATTAACTTTGAGCAGTCAGAAATATGAAGAAGGTAAAAAGAACCGAAGAAACCGGGAGATCCTTTAACGAGGTCATTTATAAGAAAAACGCCATTCGCGTAAAGTGTAAAAATGAAGATGGTCTCGTAAATCATTGGCATCTCACTTCAAAAGTTAATACACGTCGTGCCGTTTATACTCAACAAGGCACAGATTTATACAACAGACAACGTTGCGTTGTAAAATTATCGCTGTTTTATGCGACGATAAGAATTAATATTTAATATTTGACGATATACGATATTGCATGAGAAGCTATATATCAGTCCCAATTGCCATCTAATTTTTCTTCTCTTTTATTACTCCAATTTTAACACTCCCCAGACAGAACCAAAATATCCTATTACTTTACGCGAATATACCTGTGCGCTCTGAGATTCTTTCTATTCTTTTTTCTCTGTCTGTAACCGAGTAACCAAGTAACCAAGCGACCAAGTGGCCACGCACCATGGACTCGCGGGATGGATGAGGGGGAGAACGAGATAAGAGAAGAGACCGTTGAGCATAGAGAGAAACGTGTAAGAGCACAGAGATGGCCTTAGACTAAGAGCTAAGAAGAGTAAGAAGAGACGCGGGCAGAAGAAGAAGAAGAAGAAGAAACAGCGACGGCGAAGCAACGGCCGTGCAGAAGCCCGAGAAGAGGAGCACGAGGAAAAAGAGCGATGGAGGAGGTTAATGGCCTTTGGAACACAGCTGTGATAAAGAGCCGGGAGTAACGCAGTAACGGAAACCACAGGGAATTTTGAATCAACATAATGTTTACAGTGACCGAGGGTGCTGTATTCTTCCACAGCAGAACAAATCACTGGATTTATGACGAAAAAGAGATGTTTAAAAGAAAGACGTTCAAAAAATTAATATTTCAAACTACAAGGTGACGAGAAAAAGATCGAAGCGGATAAAATCTTTTTTAGTAGATGAGAAGAACTCCCGAGATCGTTAAAGATACCAAATTTTATATTACGGCATGCAATACCGCATGTTAATTTTATCTGAATAAAAATCCGAAGACACCTATTCGAGATGAGGAGAGGAGGAAAGGAAGACGTGAGATGAGCTATCTTTTTGTTTTCAGTTGCACGCTCGTCCTCACCAATCTTGCTCGCTGTCCACTTCTTGAATGTCGACAATCGGACACCGGAAAGGTCGACAACCTGTGCAGAAGACACGAAACGACAAGGGATGAGAGAGTAAAGGGACTTTTTGGATAATTAAATTCAAAAGTCATGAAGAATAATTGATATTTAACGAATTTTAATCTAATGAATTTAATTTAATGTGTTAAAAGTAACAAAATAGCAGAAAAATAAAAGCGTATATAACACATTATCTAACAATTGTAAGGTTAATATATCTAATGTAATTAAGGACATCACCCATTATGTATTAAAGATGCTTTTCTATCATGTTTTGTAATATAATTATCACATAAAATTAACTGTACATTTTGCCCCTACTTAATCCAATTTGCTTTAGTTTTTATCTTACTATTTTGTTTCAGAAATACGGTGTTTAATTAGACGTTCTCGAGAAACTGTTGATTTCTAGGTCGTTAAATCCGGCAAATCAATTTCGAAGCAGCCTAACGTCGTAACCGTCGCTAATTAGATGCCGTTTAGAGACGGATCCGCTAATAGAAATCAACCTAACACATTCAGATTCGTTATACGCTAATGTACTGCATGGCGTGGCCGAGCACTGCGCCCACGTTAAGTGTAACCGGATGTGCAAACCGTACCAGAGCAAGCCTTGGAACGTGACTCTCGCGCGCGACATGTCAGAAACTTCTCGAGAGTACCGTTTTGAAAGATCCTTCTAGCTAGCATTGACGTCTAAATGTAATAACTAAACGTATAATTTCCACTCGAAATCTGACGTCCGGATCACGTTACCAATTCAATCTTTTGTTCCTAAATTAAAGCGATATCTAATTTTTACTGTTTTTATAACGACAAAATATCAATTTAAGCGTAAACTGGCGTTGATATTTAAATTGAAACGAAATTATTTCCAACTATAAAGCTGAATAGAGGAGTATGTTTTATTACACAGAAATCTTTTATACGACAAAGCTCTGTGTAGATTCCATCTAGTTTTCGCGTCCGCTGCGTTTCATTATAATTACGTACGGAAACAACAAGCATACGCACAGCATTGATTAAGACAGTCTTAAATTAGTTAAGTATCACCGGGTGATAAACTCGCAAATTAGGTCTTTTTCTGCATAATCGTCGGCGGCAGGAGCAACGAGACCGGAACGGTCAGGGCCGGCGAGCAAGGACCTGATACGATCGGGGATAACACGTCGTTGCTTATAATCACTGACGTGATAACTCGCAGCGTGCTTTATGTTTAGTTCAGTTATGTATAATAAAACGATGTTTAATTCACCGACGAATGACGCATTGCGTATTACACCTTTGCAAGTAAAACTAAATTTACGAACACGCAAATATTGTTAGTAGTAATTAAGTATGTTAATCAGTATGATTATCGTTAAAGATAAGAAGGAAGAAAATAAAATTAAGAGCGTAATGCATAATTATAGAAATATGATTACGTATTATAATAATAATACAAAATAATGCGATGCGAATATTATCACAAATATGTGTGCGTTCCGCTGCTATTCGCCTAATTATGTCATCAATTAAGCGTCAGTGTGATAAACGAATTAATTCGGTATATCGTTAATGTCATGTAATGCTATAAATCTTATACTGGAAGGGTCAAATTTTGAATTTCACGCTAAAATGTATCACGCATTATTTTACATTTTAGGATGAATTAAAATCTATTTTTCTTTCAAATCGCACATTATTTATATAAATATATTATGCGACATAAAAGTAATACATCACGCAAAATAATTACTCGTGAAGTCATAATCATAGCAAATTTACGTTGTTCTCATTTCGAAGAGAGAAAGGTGCGTGCAAGAAGTGGAAAAAGGGTAAGAGATGGAATGCAATTAAATGTTGACTGCGAGTGCAGCCTTGTATGTCTATACTGAACGAATTCAGTTAAATGTTATTACGTTATACATAAAGATTCGTAAAAATGTTTTGACGTAAAGCATGACGTTTCTCGGCTTTACAACCGCATTCGCGCCGTCAATGAAAAAACGTATACGCGTGGAATGCCGTCCATTACAAAAGCTTGTGCATGACGGTGAACGCGACCAGTCGCGTCGCTTTCCTCCGACTTCCATTTCACTTGCAATCTTATCATAAGATCCGCACGAGTTATTTTGGTTGATAAAAGAGTTCGAATTAATACAACGTTATTTTTTATATTATATTAAAACTTGAATAGAAATGCAAAAGGAATATACATATAATATGTATATCTCTTTTAAAAAGATATGTACATATCTACAATACTTTCAGAAAACACATATGTAATATAAAGATACACAAATATGTAACAGACGGTTTTTGCATGTACAATTAGCTCATGTCGCAATTAGCTTATTCTTAACGAGGTTCGATAATCTCATTAATTCGGACATTAACGTTTAAGTGAGGAGTGTGTAACAATAAAACCGTTAATGAATGATCGATGAGACGGTACGAATAAAAAGGAACTCAGCAACGACCGATTTGTCAGCTAATTTTAACGATAATTTGCGTATCATCGCGCTTGATCGAATCATTTCGGATGCGCATATTGTTGGCATGTAAAATGTTGCTAGACGTTTCGCAGTCGGCGAACTTACGTCAGGCGGCTGTTTAACTAATCGCGAACTAGGAAGCTACGTTGATTGACCTTGTGACGTCGTTTTATTCGAGAATGAGAAAATGAGCTGACGTAGTCTGCGACTCGTCAATGACGTCGAGGTTAATATAGGATAATAGATAAATCAATCGAAAGCCAATCAATGTCAAAGTGATCAGCACAGCATAGAGTACTAAAATAACGAATCGTTCACTCTTCGGTATAGTTAATAATCGGATCAATATTCCATTGTTGACTCTTATTACTACTCTCTGTCACAGGAATTATGTACAGATAACCATCATTATTTTTCGAGCAAATATATTAGCTGGTCTTAAAACGTAAAATATTAAAAGAAGTTAATCTAAAAAAAACTATTATCTTGCATATTTTTTATAAATAGATAGGTAAACAATAAATATTAAGATAAATACTCAGTGTATAAAACTTGAAGTTGTATATACTTTACTTTCACTGAGATTGAGTTAAGATTTAAACATGAAAAATCTTATGATTGATTTGAGAGCGGATTTTATTAAAAATTAAGGAATTGTAATAAAATGGTATTTATTTAATCTTCCGTGAAAGAAAAAGCATGTTAAAAAAAATAGAAAATAAGTAGAGAAATGTCAATTACTCGTAAATATAAAAATACTGTCATTTTACTTACCTTGTACTTTGAGACTATATATTATCATAAATCTGAAAGTTCAATGCGACACAATAAAAATTGTGCAATGATTAATATCGCACTCGGCTTTCCATAGATTGTTATCAATAGTAAAAGATTCGTTACAAGTTGTTACGAATTATTTACTGAAGAGCTAATTATGAGGTACTCACTCTAGGTATATAAGTACAATATGAATATTATAGCATTATAAGTAATTTAGAAAAAAATCAAAGAATATATTATATCTGTAATTAAAAATCATTTTATAACTCTTATAATCAATATTAAAAATTGTCATATATAGTATCATAAATATCGTATAAAAAATATCGAATTTATTTAGAAATAATGTATGTAGTGGAAAGTATGCCACGGAGATGCCAGTCTATTATAGACGCAGCTGGTGGCTGAACTCCTTATTAATACAATTGCATTTTGGCCATAATCCTACTGAATATAATCAATATAAATTTAAGGCTAATGAGCCATTTTTCTTTGAGATAGGTCTGCCACGCTCTTACTAGACAGACTGTATATATAATAAAAAACAAAATATAATTTCCTCATCTTGATAAAATTAAAAAAATATGTATAATACTAAATGTATCTATTATCTATTTTTGTGAAATGGGAAAGTCAAAAAAATACAACGTCGTTCCTATTATTTTGTAATAATAAAATGTATTAAATAGATAGTGTTGGCAATACTTATCAAACTACATTTTACGTTTCCGTGTGTTACATGAGACTTCGACTCCGTATACTTCGTGTATACTGAGCGTGTTACTTTTTCATAACAAAACAAAAGAAAGAAAGATCATCGGGGAGAGGAAACGGTCGGCTGAAAGTCTCGAAGTGAAAAATCCGAAAAAGTACAAAATAAAAAATACAAATCAAATAATCGACACACACTACCCTCTCTTTCATTCGAGATTTCTCTTCGAGACAAACGGCACTCCGATTCCTTTTCCCGTCACAGTTCTTTTTATAAGCCCGCGAGTCCTCTGACAACGAAAATCTAAACGCATTTCACGGTTATCATTGGTTATATGGTCCCATTGTGGATTAGACCGAAGCCGTTCGAGAATACTCGTTTAGAGACCAATTCATCCTATCTTTCAACGTATAGAACTTTCAACGATCGCCAATCGTTCTTGACTCTGTCAAAAATTTCGTTTGTCCATTTAAAATCAATTTCCTGTCACAGAAGAATATATAAAGTCAAACGAATTCACGACTCAAACAAATCAAATGAAGTTTAAAAAAAGGAAGAAAGAAATGGCGATCGCAATATAAATTTGGGATATAGGAAGTAGACCAGAACTCTCTGCACGAGTAGGACTCGAACGACTTCCGCCAGCCTATCAATTGGCTCCCGTTGTTTCATTTCGATTGTCGCACAAATCTATAATATATATTTAGTATGTATCACCGAAGACACTTTTCTTTTCACAGCTGAATATCTTGCGCGCGAGAGAACATCTTTTTCCCGCGCGCGAGGATAATTGGCCGTGTATCACATTTGAGGCGTTAAGTATACGCGAAAAGCTTTCGCTTTCTTCTCTGTTTTTCGCTCTCGCCGTGCCTCCCGGCAGACATTTCCGGCCAGGAAAATAAATTGCGCCAGCCGACGAAACGAAATCGGAAAAAGAGACTCGGAAGCGTTACAAAGGAAGAAACGGGCCGCGAAAACGTACGCGGGATGTCTGTCGCGTATATATGTGTATGTTGTACATGTGTATGTGTGTGTGTACATATATTTACAATACATACACACACACATACACACACTACGTGTACGTATATGTGTATATTTGTGTGCACAGGCGGGATATATCGGTTTCCTCTGAGAGCCAAGAGATCGACCTGTTTCACATTACATCGTAACGCGCATTATATATATAGCGTGTATCTAATCTGTGAAGAGCGCAGTATAAAATATTGTATAAATATATAAATACTTGATGAAAAAATAAATATATTAAATTAAAAAAGAGACATACACGTAAGGTAGATTATTTGTTACTTTTAATTATTTTATTCTTAGATATTTAGACGCAGAAAAATTAGATATTTGATATGCAGGTCAAGAGTCTATAGGAGGATATAAACGCGAGGCTGGCTGGATGCATGTGGAATCCATTGATGTGTCCGAGCTTGAGTACAATTAACCCTTTAGTTGCGGTACATGAAACAGTTTTCAAGTTTGCAATAAACGAAATAGAAATGCACCGGTACGACATTTTGCTCAAATTTACTATTTTTCTAGCTAAATTAAAGTAATTATCTCACAAATTAACAACGAAGAATTTTATAGTTGATTATTTATTCCTATAATTATATATTCGCTTTTATTATAAAACTTCCTAATTCTGATTATATATATTTGGCAACTAAGGGGGGTTAATAAGTTGACTTACTTGACAAAAGTTTACGGAAGATAAATATAGATTAATAGTTTAATTTAAAAAAAAAAATTATATATCGATTACATTGACATCGGAATATTGAACTTAGAGCGGTAAACCAAAATTTATAAAATCTACAGGATATTTTATGAAATAAAAATAAGCTAAATATTTGGCTTTATCTTCCGCATTAAGTAATGTAACGAATCTTATTCTACAAGTAAATAGCACACAAGAATAAAAGATATCGGACTCAGAAAATAATTTTAGTTCGAAATTAATGATACACGTGATTTGCAATAATTTAAATAAAAGAAAATATTAAAAATGGAATTTGTTAAAAAAAAAGAAGTTTCTTAAATTTGGTATAACGCTGATCTTACAATCAGTGATGAAAACAAAAACGTTTCCACTTTTTAAGGTTCCGTGAAAAAAAAAAGAAAAAAAATATCTGCATGCATTCAATTCTATTAAAAAAAAAAAGAATCTCGCAGGTTCTAAAATCAAAGATAAGTGAAAAGACTCGAGAGATCGGCGATTTCCGATCCATTTGATAATTAGAATCGAACGCGACGTCTCGGAACGCATTTTCGGGACTCCAATCGTCCAGCCATTGTGCTTCAATCGGGGCGCCGTCGTCGCTTCCATGTACATACACTCGGCGACGATGTCCATCGCGATGCATACGTCTCGTGGACATGTCGGTCTCACGATGAACAACGTCGAACATTCGTAATTTTCTTTTCTATAAAAGACTAACTGACAAGAAATTACTTTTTGTACGCACTTTTTCCCGGTCTCTGGTCCTCTTATGAGGCCTGGACGTCTTACAACTCGTCTCTGCGTAAGGAGAGACTTTCACTCTCCGCGTCTGTCTCAGTCTGTCCTCGTCCCACTCTCTCTTTTTCTCTCTCTCTCTCTCTCTCTGTTTCCGTCCCCGATTTCTAATTGCACGACTGGCACAACGGTGAAGATTGAAGGCGTTATTTTAGCAGCGTTTCAATTGCATTTTCCCTCGAGTAAAGAAACTTGCACACCTCGCAATTAGGTACGTCGTGTAATTAACGCTAAATGTGATTTCACAATTATTACTTAAAAACTAAATTTTGTTCTTTTCCTATCTAGCTTCTCTATTTCTTTTCGATTTTATTGGACATTTCTTCAAATTCGAATTTTAAAATCGTTTTATTTTGTACATTATGATGTTTTATTTGAATTTAATTAAAAGTTGGAAATCTTAGTGTCTCTCGAAGAGTCATC
Source organism: Cyphomyrmex costatus (assembly GCF_001594065.2). Classification (NCBI taxonomy): domain Eukaryota; kingdom Metazoa; phylum Arthropoda; class Insecta; order Hymenoptera; family Formicidae; genus Cyphomyrmex; species Cyphomyrmex costatus. The sequence goes on along the minus strand of NW_017275965.1, from coordinate 5,077,773 downwards.
ATTTATTACTAAATATAGTGAATGTCCAAATATGAATGTTTATCAGAGATACATCGAAATAATAATTTTTTAAAATAATACATTTGCACGCGCTGCAAAATATTTTTATTAAATTAAATTCTATTATTACCTTAATACGTTTTAATAATTACACGAGGTAAAATGTAACTGCCGCTCATAACGCTTTCAATTAAAAAATAATCTTCATGTTTCGTTCCTGTAAGCAAAAATAGAATTTAGTTCTGATTTTCGCATTGACATGCATATCCTTTGCCATTCGTGTCTTAAAAGCGCTCCTACACGTGCAATTTAGGCGTACATTTTATTTTTTAAATAGTCGTGATATAAGAGAGAATGATAGAATCATATTTCTTTGATTTGATTGATTCGATAAAATTTCAAGAATTTTTTCAGCAAACTTAATTTTTAAGCTGTACATAAAATCGCGTTTGAAAAGGAAGAAAATTACAATAAAAATTGTGATATTCAGAAAATATGATTCCAATATAATAGAATCAAATGAAGAATAAATGCCATCACATTCACGTCATAACATATTTACGATACAATCAGTTCCTAAAACGACATGCCTTAATTACGCGTGACTAAAACACGAACGGCAAGGAGAGGTAATGGATGTCAATTCGAAGATCAGGTACGTTTGCGTCGTAAAACGTATCACTATAACAATTTTGAGGTTTTATATATAGCGCGAACAGTATACAATTTATTACGAAGCACGGTTTTTTGGTTTAGCGACGACGGCAACGAGAGGTATAAAAGTCAACTGAAAAGAAGGAATGATTTGTTGCTAAATAGAATAGATATGCCGATGAAATAATAATAATAATAATAATAATAAAATATACAATAATAATAATAATATATAGTAATGTGACACGGTAGTAGCAATATAATTATTAGAACACCGTCGACATCGCTTGCACGTCGACGATCGGGTGGTGTGTCGTATGGATAGAAAGCACTCGCGTTTATTTGTATGAAAAAAAGAAAAGAGAAGAGGCAACCGGCAGAACCTTTCGTTCGTTGCTGGAGGCATTAATTATAAAGTGACATTATTTGCGAATAATAATAATATAATGATACAGCGATAATTATAATAATTAGTTAATAATTAATAATAATAAAAATAATTATATTAATAATAATATAATAATAAAGTAAATCTATAATAACAAAGTTGCATCCAAGTATAAATTAAACGAAAACATTTCTCGTGTAAGCATAAGAAAGAGTTTTTAGCGCTTATATACAGAATGATATCGATTTTCGTAAACCACGTCAGTTTGTAGGCGCTCGTATTTTTTTGTTTGTAATAATTATTAATTCACGTCGAAGCAACGCGGGGTCGGCGTTTTCCCGTCGAGATTTGCGAGCAACGGACTTTTACAGTTTTTATTAATTTCAGGTTTGTGTCGCGAACGAAATGTCACAAACAATTGTCAAAAATGTCTCTTCGAGAAATCACACGGCCCGCGCGAGCGTTTCGACTTCCGCCTCTCACGCTATTTTCTTTCTCTTTCTCTCATTTGTTCATTCATCCTTCATTCAATCTTGCTCATTCTTGTCTCTCATGCATTTTTATTCTTTGCATTTTTATTATTATAGCATATTTTTTTATAATAGTAAATATTTCTATATGCAATAATTACCACATTTGTTTAATATAGTATTACAGTTATCACATTTTTTTGTTGGGAAAGGGCAATACATACGAAATAAATCGGCATCACCATAGCTCTGTCATTCGCGCCGAAGTGAGTCTCTCTCTCTCTCCTCGTCGCGATCATGGGTGCAACATATATCATTAAATATGAAACATATACATGTATATATATATATATAAAAAAAATGAAAGGCAGAAGTCAACGAGCCTCGCGACGAGAAAGAAATGTTTTCTTTCATCCGAAAAAAAGGAGAACGCCAGTCGAGAATCGACATGAGCGTTCCGGATAATTCACTCATACAAAGTATGTATGTCTTTCTCGATATATGTGTATGTGTGTGTGTGCGTGTGTGTCTCGTGTATTATGTATATATTTTATAAAATATATACACATGTAAAATATAACTACATTTTTCATACACTTATTTTGCCCAAACGCAACACATATCAATCATACTATTTTTTATCTCATTATTGTCCATTTGATTCTTTTCAACTTCCTCTCTTTCTCTCTCTTACATACACACACATTCATACATATACTCTCTTTGTCTTTCAATATTATCGCCATTCTCTCTCACCTTTCATACGTGTAGCCTATTCATTGTGATATGGAAGACAATCGAAGTTTACAAAAGGCACTTACTTGCGCGATCAGACGACCGCTATCACTGGAAACGACGTCGCTGCGTGAATTTTTTCGTATGTTTTCAAAAGAGGAAAAGTCTAACTATAGTTAGTTAGTTAAGTCTAACTATAGTTATATATATATATATATATATATATTTATCTGCTCGCTTCTCATACGATTAATAAAATAAAATTAAAAAAAAAATAAAGATCCTAAAACTATTCTACAGTCTCAGCTTTACAGTCCATTTGTGAAAATTGTGAGGAACAAACCTTTTGTTCTAGCAACAGCATGGATGTTGGTTTTAAAACAGAGTCGTACATACGTACAACAACCGTAATATTGAAGCGTTCACGTGTGTTATGCGGGCGTAAAACAAGTGGAATTGAAAACATATTGTCATGAATTTATGCCAACAATCGGTTTCATTTTTCGGAGATTTGCTAAATATTTCCCGGGATTAATGAAACCGATTGGAATAATAAAAGCAGCAGTCACGATAAAACGTATTCAATCCACAAAATGTAATTTTGTGATGACCGCTTTTGTAGCAAACGACGTCGTTTACAATGCGTTAATTGGCTTCACGCATCTCTCTTTCTCTCTCTCTCTCACTCTCTTTTACTCACTCACAAACTCATTCACTCTGTCATATACTTCCTCTTTCACTCGCTCTTTCTCTCTATCGTTCTTTCGCTCGCTCGCTGGAGTGCTTATTCTCCTTTCACTCTCGAGACAACTTTCCCTACCCTTCCTTCTTCGGAAAAGAAACTCGACAAAACGTAATCGTATATGTTATTTGGATATTGCAACATTTTACCTGCCCCGGATTTAACAACGTCGCTGTTTGTAACTCGAAAATCGAATGAAAGAAGGGAACGGACGTAGACAGAGTGGATTCATGGGGACCGTAAGGCGTAATGAGGATCTACCAAGTGAGATCAATAAACAACTTGCTCGGAAGAAAGTCACGTTTCGGAATAAATTTACGCTTGGTGTCCTCTGGCACCTACTGATCTATCCACAGAACCCTCCTCTCTCTCTTTCTCTTTTCTCATATCCGTTCTCCAACCATTTTCATATTCGGGCCTAAACAAGCAGACTGAGATTTCCGGGCTGATCTCACTTTTTTGCTAAAAAGTCACTCGCGTCTAATGATATGCGTCCAACTCTAAGAATATGAGAAAGAAGAAGAAAAAGAAAGAATATTAAATGATAAATATGTATCAATAATAATATGATAATATAATATATGTATAGTAATATAATAATATATTACAATAGTACGACGATATATATGAAAATTATGGTTATAATAATATATAAAAAAGAAGAGGAAAAGATGCTAGTTAAAGGGTAATGAAACCTGACGTGTGCCTAAAATGCTTCTCATGAATACGGCCGATGAAGGAAAACCGCGTCACGCAAACTTCTTTCTGCGTAAAAAATGAAAAAAGATGTTAATTCCATGTATCGACAGAATCCATTGCGAAGAAGCTATCGCCCAAATCTCGAGTCAATTCACGTGAAAACTCCTTTTTTATTCCGAACGCAAGACTCGTCGAGAATTCGCGTCTCTTTTCTTTACGGTTCGCGCGGCGACCGCTCTAGATCTTGAGGTTATCGAAGTCGCCCAGGGTGCTGCTGATCCTATTAAAGACTGGCAACCTGGATTCCGTGTTAGGTGACAACGGGGAGGGAGTTCTGGGTGTTACCTCATCGGACGCGAGGGGACTGCATACGCCATTATTGCGCGGGCTCGGGCTCTGTCTCGAGCAGGCGAGCAAACTGAAGTCTTGACTATAACTGAACGGTGTCGTCTGCATATTCCCGCATGAAAGCGTCTGCTGACTGCAGTCATCACTGAAGAAACTCGCCATGGAGTTCGTTGGTGATTGACTGAGGCTAGACGACGGCGAAACTGAATCAGCGGAGCTGCCGAGCGAGAACGTCGGGCTAAGATTGAGCGGTTTCGGTTTGGTCATTACCGTATTCACGGCGTTTACCGGACGAAGATGGTGTACCGCGTGATGATGATTCGTAGCCAGGCTCAGCGACGATGTTCGCAGCAACTGTGGCTGATTGAAGCCATTCGCACTGGTGGCAGCAGTACTACCGAGACTCAATGAATTTGTTCGCATGAGATTTGACGTAGTGGCAGCAGCCGCCGCAGCCGCGGCCACATGCGACGATGCGGCAAGTTGCTCGAGTAAGCTGACGTTGACGCTGACGTTATTGGCAGTGGCATTGTTGTTCGCGGCGGTACCGTTGCCGGTCGCGGATGCTACCGCAGCGGCAGCCGCACTCATCAGCGGATTTAAACCCACTATGTTGGGTTGCGTTGAGCCCAGCTGGGCGCTCACCTTCTGATTGTGTATACGAGCTTCCTCGAAATTGTGGATGAAGTGGCAGCGTGGTCCATACGGGCAAAAGCCAATCGTGTGGAAGGTGCGGCACAGCTCGGTCTTGTACTTTGGATGGCGTGCCAGGTTGCGCAACTCGCCATATCCATGCGCGAACTGGCATTTATCGCCGTACTTACATGAGCCACTCTCCTCATACGGTCGACAGAGCTCTGTCTTGTAGCGCGATGTTGGTTCACTCACGCTACGGTCCAGTTTTCGATGTTGTTCGATTAATGTGGTCATCAAGGAGGTGTAGCTGCGTTTCAGAGGTGCGTGTCCATTGCCGACGTTGTTGCCGCCGGCAGTGCCGCTATTCGTGCTGCTCGTCGTCGTTGGAGATGACGGAGGATCCTTCGTCTTAGTCGAGGCTGCATTCTGTAATTAAAAAGAAAAAAAGCGCGTTCAGTTAACCGTACAATTCCGAAATTGCAGTTATTCACGCGCGATGATAGACGCGTTATCGAATAGACGGAGAGGTGTCGCGCGGGTAATTTGATCTTAAAATGGCTGCGCGGATGATAACCGAGGCTTGGCAATTTGGCGATGTCATCGTGACGGCAAGATAGCGTGTCGGACAGATCGGCAGTGAGCTGTCGCCGCTGGTACGATCATTCGTTTCAATGGGGACTTAAATAATATGTCGTTTGCTTAAAAAAAAAAAAAAACGGAAGGTAGATGTTGCGACAGAGACTTATACAAGTGACAGATAAACTTTGGGAAGATTCGAAAGTGCTGAAAGTTCATAATTATACTTAATTGTAAGTATAACGTGCTTTAACTCGACTTTCGCAATATTTTTTAAGAAATTTCTCATATGCATAGCAATATTTGAACTTGCACAATTACCCGATAAAATTGAACTAAACAGATGTGCTTAATCCATCGAATATTTTACTGATTTTACAATAAGCGTAACTTGTTAATTTATACAATGTTATTTATTATATTACGTGAATATTCCTTTCGATAATTGTAACAATATTAATACGATTACATGAATTTTAAACATTTTTCAAAATTGTTATTGTTAAACATTGATTTAAATTAATTAAATAGCGTTAACTAATATTTATAAAAATAACTGTATGCAATATTTTATGTATAAAATTTAATATAATAGAACATGTGGCCAACAATTTCGACATTATCACAATCAGAATTAAAATAACGAATATTTTTATCGAACAAACACGTTACACAGTTCAACGCACTAAAATGGACTTATAGCACAGACATATAAATCAGCCTCAATAAGATCTCATTTATAAGCCCTTATCTCTCCTCACCCAGTATAATCAATAGATAATAGAAAATAGAAAATAAAAAGTCAGATAAAACGTATCTTCTTGAGTGATGCCACTTCAACTGCTGTTGCAACAATTAGTTCCACAAAGCTTTTTTTTGTTTAACCCAGATCTCTCTTTCATACCGTAAAGATAATATTTTTCTTTATTACTTCAGTAAAAATGAAGATAATCATAACAGATTTTAGATGGAAAGAACGATAAGTCTCTCATAAAATAATAAATCACGATAACTGAAATATGAGCAAGTACATTTACGAGCCACCTTTCGAATCACTCAAGGTAAATATTTTTTTTATTTATTATTCTGAATAGAAAGATTATTCTTTTGCAAGAATTTTACTGAAGTTTTTCAAGAAAAAGACCGTTTCTAGTTAAAAAGTAAGAACATTTTTTTTACTAAAGAGCTAATAAAATTCTGATACGTTTTCGCTATTATATTATGAAGAATATATCATCGAGATATGTGTGTGTGTGTGTGTGTGTGTGTGTGTGTATATAGAATACGAAGTGCATATAAATATCACATTGGAGCGATTCATTCATTATGCTGTCAACTAATTTGATATGGTCTTTCATAAAGATTGATGCGCACGAGGAGCACAAGTAGGGTTCTAACATTCTACTTCCTAGAATCACATGTAGTTTCTCTTGGTAACTACAATTCCTATTATTGTCAAGCGACTACACGCTTCTAGAAGTCATGCTCCATTAGGTGACTTGATTCATTACACGAGATGTATCTCTTTGAAAAAAAACAACATTATCATAAATTATGTGGCGCCAACTTTATGTGGATGTTAAGGCGCTTTTAGAATTTACGTGATAGTACTGAAATTTCTCTCTCAATAAGCGCTCAGAATTAAGTAAAATTTTAAAATAAATCACATAATTAATAAAATCACATTTAAAATAAAATTACATTTTGAATTAAACAAAAAATGGCTAAATAACAAGTAGATAATATGTGAAGAAAAAAATTTCAGAATATTACTAACAGAAGTGTATGAGTAGCATGAGTATTCATATGTTAATGAATAATGATCTTTTTTCAACATTTATGCAATGTTGCGAGTTGATGATACGATAAGTCACGTAAAATATACGAGTAAAATAATCATTTGTAGATTGACTAAAAAATAACTTGAGCGAGACGTGACGCGTACAAAAAACCATGTAGTGATAAATAACCAAATCAATATATCGACGTCAGAGTACCAAGAGATTCATAATTTTTTTAAAAAGTTCTTCGCAAAAAGAATCTATTTAAAAAATACATATCTGTATGTAGCAAGTTTTATATACTTAATTAACATTTATCATAAAAAGATGAATATAATATCTTCCACTCCTTAATAATATTAATTATTTTACCGTAATATTAACTATTTTAGAACGTTAAGATGTTATCATGAAAGAGAGAAGATATTATCGTAGATCAACTCTAAACTTTCAATCTTATTTATATCGCGCAATCGATAAACGAGATTATAGAGATTTTATTATATTGAGGATCAGAGATCAGATTTTGAGGACAGTAATTTTGCTTTTAGCCCGTACTTTAATGTAAAGGACAATAGAAACGGGACTTCGATAGTGAATTATCGCAAAAAATTGAAGTAGACGTAGAGTATCTATTAAACTTTTAACACGGCTTTGTATATTATCAGATTTTATAATAGGTTGTTATTCTCTGATGAAAAACGATTAGGCTCCTATACATAGCCTTCCGTGAAGATGCAAGTTTTTATAGTTTGTCACAATATTTTCTGATTATTGGCAATAAATTGCAGAATCTGAGCAAAATGAACTTGCAAAAAGCAGATAATATCATCACTAAGTCCATTATTTATATCTTTTTTATACAATAGATTCTTAATATTACATATATGTATGTATATACCGAATTGATTACATATGTACATATGTATAAATTATGCGATGTAGAAATTCACGGGTTATCTCCGTGTCTAAATCCATTCTTAGAATGCCTAAGGCAAAACGTATAATAATTTCTGTATGTGGAAGCCTCAAGAATATACATGTTATCTTTAAAAATAAAATGAGAATGTCTAACTTATATTATTCATGACACTGTCTGTCTGCTTTTCGCAAGTTTATGATTTTGCCCAGACTTAGCTATCTAATGCAATAATACAATCTATTGGCAATAAGCGACGAAAATTACGACAACCCATAAGATATCGTTATCACGTAATTTTCTTTTATACCGTCTCACACGACACACTACTAATTGTCAGTTACGCGCCCGGTGACGTATGCAGAAAAAATCTGACGTTTTCCCGAGCGTGAGATCGCAACGCGGGAGGATTCATGAGTCTGGAAATTTCCATCAGCACGTGCGCATACGTGCCAGAGCGAATTTGTTTGTTTCATTTGTCAGTATATGCGAGCGCAGAGCACGTACACACACAGGCGTGCGCGCGCGCGCGCGCGTGCAGAAGTAACTGCACACACTATACTTCATGTCGTAATTATTCCCACGTAGCCTCCGCGTGTTAAAGTGTGCGTTTATCGTAAGAGCACGATCGTCGGTAATCATTCACACGCATACGGCGCGCCTATTTATCGTTCACGCGTGCGTGCGCGTGCGTGATTACGAGTATGCATAAATCTTCGATTCGCACGCACATACGTACACCAAGACAAGAATATATCGCGTATCTAATCACGCCGATTTGCGCGCTCTCCGGAAGAATATTATCTATTTTTGATATTCGTGACGTTAAGGCGGATTCATCCTACTCAGAATCGTTCTGGGCAAGGAGCGATCGTATAATTGTGAAAGTGTAGAAAATTTATGCTAATCAATGATTGCGCGTTTTCGATGGAAAAAGTAGCTGTGCAACTGTTGTGAAATTCTTTTATACGATTGGTTTACACGTTTACGTCCAGGAACTAAAGGACAACAAGAACCAAGAATCTTACTGAATTTGTTGCAAAACTACTTTTTCTGTTGAACGCAACCAATTTGTTTCGAATTTTATTTTTAAAATATTAGGAATATCATATACATCTCTTTAAGAGAAATTAAAGTTGATAAAGAAGTTATATCCTCATTTATAGTATGATCGTTACGCTCTAAATATATAATTATGTATTTTACTTGACAGTCATAATATAAAACTATGTTAAATCAAACAGTCAGCTATCAGGAGAAATGAACGTTTTTAATGCAATTTATGCTACTCGCTAAGTTCTAGATAATTACCTATTAATATTAGACAATATAATATTAAGCAGTATTTTACATTTTTTGATGCTTCGACGAAAATTCTTTCATGTTCAAAATAAAATACCATTTTTTGTAAATTTGCAATTTTTAAAACAAATAATTAATTTTTTTATGTCTTACATAAATTCTTTTTTTACGTTTTTAAAGAAAAATATAAAACGCATGGAGGTTACTATTCTTTATTAAAATAAAAAAAGAAAAAAATTAAAAGTTTCAAGTCTTTTTCCGGAAATAGATTCCACCAGTTAAAGTACCGTATATATTTCTAGCGCAGACTTTTGACTGTGTATGTTCCACAGCGTCTATAGTGAGAGGAAGTACCGCCTATATTGGTAAGAGAAAAAATAAACCGGTTGGATTTTCTTCGTAGATGTTACGATCCTATGAAGCCGACGACGTATGGTTATGAGCGGCGTTTCCTCCATCGTCGTCGATGAATCACTATAATAGGCTAACTCGTCCCAAAAAAGCGTGGCATAAACTGTGTTTTCAATTATTTCAAGACGAACGTGCGACTCCGCAAATTTAATTTTTACTCACGTTGCGAAGTTGCGACACACGTGGCGAGTCCATTCATCCATTTTGCTGACAAAACGTGAGGCCAATAAAAACAGAGTCTATTTTTAAGCCCATTCTAAGATATAAAGCAGTGCCACTTGAACTTGAACCAAATTATTTTGGCGCATGAAAATATGATGATATTATAAGAAGAGAGAGTGCATTTAGTATTATTTTTCTCTTACGGGGAAAATCTATTTTTGCTTTGAAAGTTTTATATTTTAATAATTCTTATTTTTCACGAAAAGATATCATTTACAAGTGTTATACTTTGCATTTTATCATGTCATTTATCAATTTTTGCAGCTCGACGCTAACATCAGATTTTGAAATGTATTGCTTGTGTGAAGAGGTATGATAAAGATTTCATTCACTTTTTGGCTTTTGGCTTGATATAGTTAAAAATCATATTGTGCAAGAAAAAATATACCTTTTCAAAAAAACAAGAAGAAATTTTGTTTTTTTTTTAATACTCTTTTTTTCTACAGTACTTTTCTGTATCTTTTGAAGATATGTACTCTATTATTGAAGATAATTTATTTTTCCTATAACGTAATCTAATTCTATTCAGTTTTATTTATTCTTATCTGCATTCTTTTCAGACGTCGTTACTTTGAATGCATAGAATGACACCGGCAGTAGGTATGTTCAATTATAGCCGCGCGTGTTACTAGTTCCGCTTTATTCGCCCTCTTACTCACATTGAGAACTTAATATTCGCATCGCGCGTCGCATTCCGCGTATCGAGTGTTGTGAACAATGACGATTATTTAACAGTCTCTGTTTGTAGATATCGATCTTAACAGCCCGGGCAAGTTAGTTTTGCGAAAGTGGCGTGATGCGCGCGACTCTCGGACACGATATATGTATGATTCATGAGCATTTATATGCCAGGGCCGACGGAAAGATTATTTTTAATGCCTTTGCGATACGGATTTTTAACGGAAAAACGATAATTCTTATATATTCTTATATTGTTGACAGGTTGAGAGTAAATTAAAATCGATAGAGCATTCTTGTTCTGTTTATGCAATTGTAACAAATAATAAAATGTGATTATACTGCAAAAGATTTTAAAGTAATATTTTAAATGATATATAATGATTGATATCATCATTATGATCTATTTATTTATAATCACATAAGTTCCAGAAAACTTTGTTATGTTTTTTACTCAAAATCGTCAATAGACATTCGAAATTTTAAGTACATGAATTGATTAAAATAAACAAGTTTTTGTTGAAGTTCAGCGATTAAATTTGTTTAAATGTGCTTCGGTAACAGTAACGAGTCGAATATCTTATCTATTACACATAGTAGAATACATAAAAATTGTAGTATATGTATATTAAACTTTCATTTTAAAACATTTTATTTCTGCGGTACGCACGAATTGTTTAAATGTGCTTCGGTAACAGTAACGAGTCGAATATCTTATCTATTACACATAGTAGAATACATAAAAATTGTAGTATATGTATATTAAACTTTCATTTTAAAACATTTTATATCTGCGGTACGCACGAAATAATTGCAAGTTACGTCATTTTTATAATTAATAAGACAATTTATTTTCATAATTAAATAAAAAAGCATAGAAACCACACACGCCGGGTCTTTTTTGCGCATCAGATAAATTCAAATTTTATTCTATTTACTTAGTAAAAACATAATAATATAAACGTTTCTACCTACATTAGGTTATCCTTGGTATATCTTTATAATTTCGTATAATTTCGGAACAAATAATAATTTACTAAAATATATGTCTCCTTATTTTAAAATAAATTTTTTTACAAATTATTTTTATAATTTACATTATTTAAAACTTACTATTTTTGCAATTTATTTTAATAAATTTTTTATGATGCAAGACTAAAAACTTTGGTGAATTCCAATATATTATTATACTCTTTGTTGGATCCTGGTATGACTATAATAACTATAGAAATGTCATAACTGTCCAAGGATGTCGAAATCACACTAGAGACGTTAATGACAATACGTGTCGAAGTAGGTAGCTCCTTCGTATGAGAATGACACGTGCCATTTCGAGAGATCAAAAGCAGGATATGATAGGTCAAAGGTGAATTCATCATTCGGTGTGGAGAAACTTGCCCGTTAAGATCTTACATAAATTGAAAACGATGCGAGCATCGCTTTATTGAAATGTACATCCGTAATGCACATAAAATATTCATATTTGCAACGTTTGGAAAAAGAAAGGAAAACGAAGTTGGTTTATGTGTTGCGCTTTCACTTTATTCTAAGGAAGATAAAAAAAAAACGCGCATTGCTCGAAGAGTTAGATTATTCAAGGTCGGTCGACAGTGAAAGTACGCTCGTGGATTGAAGTGTTAATAGATGATTTGTTTAAACCACAATACATATCACCGCGAAATTCTTTCGATTGCGTACATTCAGAAGAAACAAAAAACACATATACACTGTAAAAGATAAAATATTAATTTTAACTCAAAGACGTTGAGTGGATTTTTTGGGACATGTAAAAATGTTAATTTGTAACATTTTATTTTTTTACAGTGTACATAAAAATCAATTGTCAAAAAATATGTTTTAATAGCGAAGAATTTAATAATTTCATAAAGAAATCACCTGTTTGTATTTCATTATACAAATATTATGAATTATTAGTAAAAATCCATTTTTTTTAAAGAATAAATCGTCAATTGGGAATTGACAGCTCAAAATTAAATAATTAGAAAAGATCCGCGTGTTCCACTCTCTTAACTATAAGATTATAATACTTAATTATATCTTTCAACTGGCAGCGAAGACGTGACCGCGCTCAATCACCTCACGGCGCGTACTCGCGTTAGAAGAAATCGCGCACGTACTCGCGGGTTAAGAACGTGGATCCCGAAGGTCAAAGGTGAAAGTAACGTGGAGAACGAGGCAGAAGAATCGAGATGGGGGAGGGGAAGCGAGAGAAAGAAACCGACTAAAGAACGAGCATGGCGCCGGCCGGTCGACCGACTGAATGGAACAGCGGCGCTTCGCGCACTGATTCTTACATAAGTACTGCGCGGCGCGGCGCGGCGCGGCGCATCGTCGGGACTCCTAATTATCCTAATTATTCGCTTGTCCGGTATAGAACCGCCCCGCCGTCTTGAATTCCTATGTTGATCGCCAGCTGTCTGTCCTTTAGCCCAACGAACCTTGCGCTTTTATAATCGGTTGTGAAAAAAAATATTCGTTCCCTCCTCCTGCCTCGTTATCTCGAGTGCATTAGCGGCTTCATATACATTTGCATTATATCTGCATTCTCTCGTTTTAATCACACGTACTTGTATTACTCACGACGTTTATTGATACAAGTACGATAATTTACCAGCGATGATTCAATATTACGTGTACATACATAAAATTCTTGTTATATCGTTAACGTGAATTTTTTGCAGTTAGCTTTTAAAGATTTTGTCTTTTATGAATCAATTATAACGTAATTAAAATAACTTATTGAAATACGAACGTTTTGCTCCATTAAATTCGGAGTTACATTGAATTCTACTTAATTACACACGAAAAACCACCAGCAGTTCCAATTATAACGCATGTCTACTACACTTTTCGATACCCGATCGACGTCGTGCTCGATTGCGATTGACCTTTCGATTGGACTTTCAACGGATAACATGCAATGTATTTGCACGCGCGAATTGTGCACAGCAATGGGTTGACAATGAGTATCGATCGAAATCAATTAGATCGATATTGATCACGGGCAGGAGCAATGTTTGAAAGTGAATTTCGTTCTATCTTGGTCGAAACTGTTTTAAAAATAAATTATTCTCTTTTCTACCAATTGTAAGTCATTTAATGACATATAGATTTTAATCTTGCATTCTAAGGTTTCGTTCTAATTGCATTTTCTTTTCTACTCTTTAGAAATAATTCTTACGTTCATACATGACTCCTCGTAGTTGCACTTATTCTAACATAATGTTTTAAAATAATAAAATAGATTACTTTTTCCTTCTCGTTCTCTTTCGTTTCGCTGACATCCCTACATGTCTTTTCTTTCTTCTTCGTCTTTCACTCATCGACGAGCGGACAAAAGAAATACAAGAGAACCGGCGAACATTTCGCTTTCCGACCCAGAAGAGCGTGTCGCCCCTTGAAACTCTCCCTCGTCCTTTTTTGCAAGTTCCTCGCGCATAAAGCGTGCGAAGCGAAAACAAGTCGCGTTAAAGGTCTGAAAGACTGCATACAAATTTCAGTAGCACTTCTGATACATGAATTTATCTGCAATGCTGCAGTTTTCTCAAATCGCTCGTAGAGGAGAGATCGCAGCAACTGGCGATTGTGTGAGTTCAAGCTCATCAGTTATAAAAGATTATACAAAAACTTGATGAGTCAAGTAACAATAAAAAAAATGTCCTTGTAAATTTAAAATATAGAATTGATTTGAATAAAATTCGGAGAGATTTTTTTTAATACTAAAATTCTTTCAAAATTATAAAATAAGAATTTATTTAAATTTAACCGATTTTAATACACATGCATTCTCTAAAAGTTAGGTAAAAACTCGGAAATCGTACTATTTAGAAATGATCTTTAAATGTCAAGTCTTGCACACTAAAGTCGATACGGTGCGGAAATTATCCAAAAGTTACAGTTCCACTCGCTGCGCATTTCACACCGAGCACTGCTTTTGCGACGCACAGCGGCGGCTTTCGGGAAAAAAAAAGTTACGATTAGCATTCGCCAATACGAGAAGTGCGGCTTTCCACTCTACTTCCTCCGTGAACCTTGCACGGTGCACGCGTATGAGACTGACTGTTCGGTGCGCGGTAAATAAATGAGAAATATATGAATCACGGACTCTCGGCAGCGTGGACTGCGCGGGTTGCGAAGAAACCGCACGCGGAAAACGGAGTGCAGCACGCGCGCGCGCGCGCGCGCCTTCGTACCACACAATGCAACTTGGTGCACTTCACGCAATTATCTCGCGTGCGAGCGTGTCGCATGCACAACAGCGAAAAGTGAAAGTACGTTTAGTGTGAACTTTAATTTCTTTTTTCCCCGCCCTCGCGCCGCGCGGCCGGGAAAAACACTCCCAGGATCGAAGGCGAAGCGAAAGACGTGAAAACGATTAGGAAACACGGGATAGCGATTGAATCGCATAATTTATGCCCGGGTAATCAGAATGTAATAGCACGTTACGGCGTCCGTACGCGTAAGCGTATTGCATCGCATGGCGTGAAAAAGAAAAGCTGGCATACAAATCGTGCGAATTAATCACGGTAACAATGAGGATTAAGGCGGCAATTATATCACGCTGGTATCACAACGATAAAATAGCGAAAGTGCGCACAGGATTTTTTTTAATCGAGAGCATGAATCATTATTGTATGATTGTGAGCTGCTGGATTAATCAGTCGACGATAACGCTTCTCTGAATACGAACACCGAATGTATATTTTTAGCGACCATCATTTATACTTCTTCATCAGAGTCCTCTCTTTCGATATATTGCGTCTCCTTATAAGTATCATGGTATATTAAGTTGAACAGAGAACAGTGTAAAAACGGATAAAGCAACTTGTAGATGTAACAATCATTTCCTGGTTTATATTTATACGAACATTCTAGATCGGATAACTGCGATGGCTGATACTATTGCCGCCTTTCCTCTTCGATAGAAACGCGCGAGTGCGCTCGCCAGCAAGATAATCGCGATTCAGTGGCTTTCCGCGAACTTTCCACGTGGCGGCCTTCGCAATACGTTGCAGAGCCGCTGGTTTCGCGGAAGTGTTTTCATTGTATCAGCCTGAATTAGAGAATTACGGGCTTTTCACGCGGCGATTTTCACATTTTGTTCACGGTTCACTCGGCTCGCCGATTTTTTGCACGCCAGCATAACCAAAAATGCCACACTAAGAAAAAAAAAAATTGCCGAATGAAAAAAATAAAGACAAAGCTATATAAATTAATTCAGTCTCTCGAATGGACAATTTTTTTTTCTCAAAATCTCAATTTACATTCTTGCATTTTTCTTATATTTTCTGCAACTGTAAATGCAAGAGCGAGCGAACGATCGAAACTAACTGGCCGCGCGCAAACCAACGCGGTAATCGTTGGTGACTTGTTCGCCCACGTCTCGTAAAAACATCAAGAAACTTTAACAGGCGCACAAGTGAGAGCGTTGCACCGTTATTGTGCAACGAAAGGACGGGAATTGAAAATCGGAAAGGGGTCATACATTTTGTAAACGCACGCCTTTCTGTGTCCACAAAGAAATGTGCAGCCAATCAACTTGCCACTTTTCCATAAAAATTATACATGTTGAGTGGCTATATATTCCTGGATCCAGAAACCGAGTTCTAGCGTGAACACAGAGGCCAGTATTCATAGTCAGTTCTTATATTCGAGACCGTCTTAAGTTCAGTCTTCAGGTCACGAACCATGAATCGGAAGACCACATTAGCATCTTAAGACGGTCTTAAAATAATCGATTATAACAGCCTCTGGACGATCAATATTATTGCACAATGTTATTAATAATCGGCAAGCTGTATCGAACCTCTAGATTACTTGTTTTAAATTGTTCAAAGGGGGCAAGAAGTAATATTGTACAAAATAATATACAATATATTGAATGTCTCTAGAGGTTAAAAGATATTGTCTGCATAGTGACGTGTGCGAGAGACAAAGAAAGAGCAATATGTTAAAATGAAGACTAGTAGTCGGTAATCGAGTTAGTAAAGTTACGGTATGAGATATGTCAGATTTTATCGGTGATTTAGTGCTTCGTGCTCGACATCCTCTAGTTTATCCGCAGTGAATCTAATAACAATGTTTGATGCTGCTGCGTGTTACATTGTACTAGAACGATAAAGAGGATAAGGAAACGGATTTGTCTAATGGACAGTCCTTGCTCAACATCTGCCTACATTACATGTTTCTCTAATGTATCAAGTCAATTTTTTGCATTCTTTTATTTTGTAAAAATTGTTGAAATATTATATCTTTAAATGTAATAACCGTTCCACATAAACATAATACATATTGAATAAATTAGTTTTAAAAAAGGTTGAGTAAAAAATGAAAATGATGCGTAAGAATGAAAAATTAGAAAGCGTGATTTAGACTTTCTCTTCTTCTTTGTTCAAATGAAAGTAATTCTTTATACCTACATGGGAGAATTCATAAATTGTACCATAGTTTATACAAACAAAAGATTATTTAAAGTAATTCACAGAAAGGAAAATGCATTACTTACAACTCTCAACCCTTTACGGTTAGCGATGAGTTAACTTCAGATTATTAAAGCCTCTTTTCTCTCGAGGCAGATAATTATGAATCGTAGAGAGCAATAACGCGAATGGGGTATTGCAGGCTACAGCGGTTGTTGACACTGTCATCATGCCGTCAAGAATCGGTCACGGTTCAGTCGGTCACGACTGCCTGCACATAGACTTGCACGCGTAGGTCGATTTACGTGTGTAGGACGTTCAATTGGTGAAGCTGAAGCTTCATGAAATATGTTACTGCTCAACAATATATATAACCTTCAAAAGATCATAATTCACAAGAAAACAATACGGCAAGATTGCGTGCAACTCTTTTAAACTGCCTCACTATAAATAACGCTTTTAAAACTGTACGTGGAATTTTTGTCTCAGTATATGCATATTTTTAACGATACTTATGCGTTATTTATGTATGGTCGTTATAGGATATTTCAAAATATTTTGTGGAGATCTGTCATTTTCCATTCAGTTCTTAGAATATAGTTGAATATACGAATATTTACAGATATATCCAGGATTTCAGTCGAAGGACAAAAATTAATTAATTAATTAATTAATAATAAATATATATATATATATTAATATTTATTTTTATACAAAACTTATTAAAATGCTTATATACAGTCAGAATCTGACCTCTGTGAAGTTAACATCTCATGTTTCAAAAAATAAAATTTTTATCACAGTTTAATGCATCTCGAAAAATTTTGAATTCTGTCAGAAGCTGAAGTTCAAGGATCTTCAGTGAATTTTCTTACAAATAACATGTGAGCCATATATTGGGCAATAAGCATTTAATTTTTCATCGTAAAAATTTTCATAATTTAGTTGTTTTTTCTTGCGTTCATCTATGAGCATATTTATCTTCTAAAAAGAATCCGTTTACGTTTCTGTATTAAAATGTAGCAAATACAATTAAACACAACAAAGAATATTTTATGGTCAAGTTAAAGAATGGCATGTTGAAAAAAAAAAACGCGCACGCCAAAAAGTAATTTTCAAATGTCAAACGTAATTCGTGATATTAGTGACAGCTGACTTGTACATTTCGTCGGCTGAGGGTTCAAGGGTTCGTCATAAATCCACGTTAGCAAATTTGTAATCATAGTGCCGCATGTGTTTCACAAGAATTACCGGTCGACAAAGCGGACACTAGTCAGCGGCCTGCAGCAGCCACGGTTGAATAATCGCGGAACTCGGTGACATTTTTCCATCCGCCGCGTTCCTGCGCGCGCACGTGAACACGGATAAGGTTTAATTACTCGCGAAATACATCGCCGCGTGATTCAGTCTCATCGGCGTATTGCGCTAATGACTTCAAGGTGCATTAAATCGACGCTTGTACAGCGGGAGACACTATAATTTAAGGTAACTCTCGGCTAAATTCAAGAAAGGGTCACGCCCTGTACAATCTGTCGGCGCTCGTTCCTTCTTCTCGCAATTAGCGGAAAAAACCGACACGGTAAGTTCGTTACGCGTTCCACCATTTTCTCCGTGACTCGTCATTAAGGATGAAATAACAGAATCGTCGCGCGAGAGAAACAATGCCTGCCTTTCTGCTGTCATTAAACGAGATACATAAGATTCAATTTAATCGTATTAAACGTGAACGTCAAAAATTTGATTTTAATTCATTACTGTAATAAAATTAAGTTTTTAATAAAACTAATAAAAGATACATTAAATGACTTTTTCATCACTTATTTTTTTAAATTTTTCTATATTTTTATTAAAGTTTTCTACGAATATTAAATATTTAATTGTTATGTCATAAGATTAATCGTCGAATCAATTCTACAATTATCACTAATTTTGTAATTGATGAATAAATTAAATTTTTTCATCGCTATTTTGATTTAACTGAATACACACGCTTTTATAAGTTTAATTGTATTCACTGTAATTTACGCTGTAAAGTTTATTAAAAGCCATTACAAATAATAATAATTATCAATAATTCAACACAAGAGATAAATTGGGAGGAAGATCTTCGGCTTTCAATTAATCTAATTACGACTACTTGTATACCGGGAATTACCCAAATCGCAAAAATGTAACATCAATTAAAAAATTATGATATAACTAAAATAAAAATAAACAATGTTTAAAGTACATAAACCAGCAAAGTAAAATAAATCAGGATCGGAATGCATAATACATAAGTCATGGCCGTTCCCACTGCGAATCTCCGATGAATTCAATTAGTCTCTGAGAGATCGTATCACATGCAAATTAATCGAAAATTAAGCGCCGGCATTCCCTGGTTGCGAGATGTTCGAGATGCATCGAGCGCATCGGCGTGGCGATTCGCGTGCAACGCGCATCACGCGCACGATCGTGCGCGCTACGCATAATACGCGTCCGACGTGCGAGGAAAAAGTAGTATCTTTTTTCCTCTTCTGGCCTCACGAAGGAACTCCAACTCGTACGTCGATTCGAGATAAAGAACAATGCAATGGAACAATACGAGGAACGCCGTGCCAATGTTGCATGCTAAATTTATCCCCGTGAACTGTGCCGGGTTGATAGCTACCGAATATACGCGACAAGGCAATCGTTATCGCAATCAGTTTTGATGAGTGAACAAGCAATGAAAGCGACTTAGACCTGCATTCATACGTCCATTCGAATGGTCGAGAAGCAAAGTGGTATGACTCATACCGGTCTTAACGGTTACAGCAACTAAAAGTCGTACAAAAATCATTCATAGTACGATAAATAGAAAATATTACAAAAAAATTATTAAATATCTTAGTATAAAATTAATAAAAATTATAAAATATATAGAATTTTGCAAAACTGTATTAAATCTCCATTTGCAATCTAGGCCTTTTTTGGCACAAGCAAAATTTCACTCTCAAATTTCTCCGAAATAAAGGAAAGCATAGAGTCCAGTTCCGCCTCTTAAAAATATCTTATTAAAAAACCTATTTGGTAATTTAATAAACATATTGATAAGTAATTAAATTTTTCTACAGTTTTTGAAAGTCTATAGACGAATAAAAAAAATCTTGGACTGGACAAAAAAGACCCTATGATAATTGCAAACGAAGGAGTAAAAATATAATTGTAGACGGAAAGCGTTAAGTAATAAAAAAAAAAATGTCAACTAAAGACACAAGTTAATAAATTTGTCTCCAATATCTCTTATATTCATTACGAAAACTCGAACTAATCGAGATAATGAATTTTGATGGCTGTCAATTAACGCGCGGTGAGCGGGAAAAATGGCACTGCTGCGCAATCGCGAGTGCCATTTAGTGTATCCGCATTCACGGCGAAGTTTCACGTACGATTCTTTCCGTCCTTCGCAAAAATGAAGTAATCTCAGCTATTATAATTGCGCAAGAGTGGGAAGATACCTCTATATATACGTTTCTCAAATACGGCAGAGAGATTCAACTATCGAGTGTCGGACCTCATTCACGCACCCGCGTGTGCATCAACGGCGGTGAAACACACGTGGATGATATATGGATATACTAAAATACGCGTGTACGAGGCCCCGAGCGCTCGTAAAATAAGATGCGTGATTCAGGCGCGTCGGTCGGCCGCGTGACCGCGAAGACTTTCCTGCGCGCGTAAAAGACGCGCGCGGCGGGCACACGTGCGTTTACGAGCGGCCGTTGCATACACAACGCGCGGGTGTATGCGCCATGCGTCACTGTATTGTGTGTACGTGCGTGCACGGTTACGTTCACGTGGAGGTCTGCGCCTGTTTTCATGCCGCCGGCTCTCCCCAGGCTCCTTTGTTTCTCTCTGCTCCTTTTTTTTTCTTTCCCTCCGTCTCGTGACCCCACGCTCCCACCACCACGCTCGCACTCTCTCTCTCCCCCGCCTTGCTCTTTTTCGCAGAAAGCCGGGGAAGAAAGAACGTGGGAGACTTTCGGGTCCGCAGCTCCGCGGTTTTTCATTCTCGACGACGACGACGCGAAGACGCCACGTCATTATGCGACAACCATCGGAGACGTTCCGCCGATTTTTATGCGCGACAAAGTCAATTTACACCGGGAAATACGCAACCGGCGAATCATTTTAAGAACTATTTGTGGTTTTCGGATGATTCCGTGTGTATCGATCACAGAAAATATTTTGTCGATCTTCTCGCGGATATCTTCATATAAGAAAAGAGACGAAATATTTTACGGTTATTCTTGTATTATTGCAATCTTGAAAGTGTACGATTTTTAAAATATAATTTTTAACAGGAATTCAATAGTGCATGATTAATAACCAATCGATGAATTAAGACATTATTTTTAGAAATAATAATTAATTACAAATAATGCACAAAATCATTTAAATAGATAAATAATTTATAAATTATAGATAATTACTTATACAGATTTTATGTATAAGACTCTATTTAAAAATCTCCACGAGTGGAATGTAATTAACATAGCCAAGAAAAAAAAAACTCGTCGACAGATAAGAAATCTTATTGCTGACATGTGCACTGGCCAAGCC
Source organism: Cyphomyrmex costatus (assembly GCF_001594065.2). Classification (NCBI taxonomy): domain Eukaryota; kingdom Metazoa; phylum Arthropoda; class Insecta; order Hymenoptera; family Formicidae; genus Cyphomyrmex; species Cyphomyrmex costatus. Next base: position 5,056,188 of record NW_017275965.1, on the reverse strand, counting down.
TATATATAAGGAGGTTTCAATTATTTCCGAAGATCGTCTGCGACAGAAAAATAACCGAGTTGGCATATCGCCGGTATCACGCAATGAATTAACGGTAATATAGAATTTCCGGCATTGGAACGAAGCGTGGAAATACCTGATTGTAGTCACGTGCGATCTGGTACTGTAAGTTTCGATCATCTCGAAAGCGAACGGTGAATGTAGACAATTATTTCGCTGTAGGCGATACATGGATACATTTCCGTTTCATATTAAAGCGTGTGTATTATTTCACTCTTTATTACCCGCGCAATTAATGGCGCTTTGACCGCAATAATCGGGACTTAATCTTTACCTTCTGCTGCTCGTGAAAGGAAATGCATCTTTTTATTTGTACGCGTAAATCAAGTCGTGCAGATTGCTTGCATGAAGGGATATTACAGTCGCATGATTGCAGATTTACCTTGTTTTTGCCGAACATGTTTTATGCGTGCAGTGTGTTTTATCAATTTTTCGTGAACAATATTGCGATTTCACTGGACCGTTTAATTTTTGAAGCTTTAATTCCACGTTCGAATGCTATTGGTGCATCACAAACATGCACAGTGCGATCGCCTCCCTCATCATAATAATTGGTCAATAAACGAACACGCGCGTGCACTTAGATCACCGTCTTATCTTTCGTTGCATTAAAAATAATTGTGTAAATATTGCGCGCAGTCCTCTTTTCCGAGCTGCTGTAAGTTTTAAAACTTTGCCGAAAATATTATTACGTTTGTTCCATATTTTCTCTTATTCCGATAAACTAAATTTAGGATTATTAACGCTAATTACTTAAGTCGCATCACTGTGAAGTAAAATAAAAAAAAAATATCGGATTCTCTGCTGTGAAAGAAAACACACTTCATATCGAAATTGAAGACCGGAAGTACCTACACCGTAGCATGAAATACGAACTCTCGTCAAATGACCAAAATTGCTCAGCAGTTTTTCTGACCAAAGATCAGGCGAGCGCTGCTTGAGCAAGCAATTCAAATGAATGGTAACTGCAACGCAGTCTAATATTGCAAAAAAAGTTGCAAATGTTAACGCGGAAGGTCTCATATGATTTATCGTTGTTACTTTAATGTTACCGGTGGCCAGAAGATAAATCGCGATGCAACGTGACACTCTGAGAAAAATAATAACGCACGCGGAACAGGCATACGTGCAGATTAGCAATTAGCAATTTTAATTAAGAAGAAAGTATGACGGCTGTAAGTCAGGGAAATCTCTTTCTTCTAGCGTTAATTGAAACGCGCGTTTGTTAGCTTTCGCACATGGTTAGCTTAATTCATCACAGCATCAAGATCGAAGAAACAAATTTCATACAGTAATAATGGATTTTAATTAAATCCATTTTTAAGCCGACGTGACTTAAAATAATGATGTATTATATTATATGTGTATAATGGCCTAAATTTTACTTCAGACCATTTATGTTCCATCCTCATAGGAACATAAATAATTTGAATATTTTATAGCTGTGTAAACCTAAATTAAATTAAAAAAAAAAGCACTTATCTCTTTTTACATACAGAAACTGTAATTTTTATTACACTAAATTACAGATAATGAGATAATGATTTGATGATTAGTATTCGATATTTAATTTTCTCTTTTTGCTGCATTAATCATACAAACGAATATAATCGATATAATTTTTTTCCTATTGATACAAAAAAAAGCGAAGATCGGTCCTTGAATTATCTTAGAGCGTGACGCTCAGGTTGCCGAAACAGCTCAGATTGGAAACTTGGAGAATCATCGTTTAAATCAAGCGTGAAAGTGAAATCGAGAGCTGTCGACGGACGCTTCTCGGTACTCTCGCTTTCTCTCGTGTGAGGTAGAATTTAACCCTTTGAGGCTCAATAATCGATGATTATGCTTATCGCACGTATACATCGCATCGATGTTTCATGTACAAAAAATATTGTAATTTTTACAGCATAAACTGCTAGACAAAGGACTTACGTAAGTTCCTTATTTTCCTTATTTTGAAGAAATATGATATTCGTAAAATTATTTTATGTAAAACGTTGCTATCTTGCGGATAAAAAAAACCTGAATTTTTATGTCCTACTAATAAAATAACTAATATTATACTCTTTTTTATTGATTTTATTCTGCTCCAAGTTTCTGATATTTTTCAATTATGTAATGTGTTATTACACATGTGACGCAAAACTTCATTGACGTTACGCAACAATGACAATATTGACGTAAATACAGAACGTTCAATATGATGTAATTTCTCCAAATTATCTCGGATCGCGAAAGGTTAAGTCGACGTTCGAGGAGCATCGACGAAGGCGAACCAACGCGGAAAGTGCAAGGTGCGCGGAAATGGCTCGTGTCCTTCCCTCTTTACGTCTTTTGTGTTCACCAGTCCCTTTTCATGAATACGGGAAAAGGGACGGCTTTTATCGTGAAGAGAACCCGTTGCCGTTTGCGTAGCTATATTCACAAATTTACGATGAAAAATGATGAGAAATATAAATCGCTTTGTACATTTCTTTCAAAAAATGCCATAACGAACGTCTTAACCATCAAGAGAAACATCTCTAATTTATACATGATTTGTAATATACTAAAATCTATAATGTATATACTAATCATTTTTATTTGAATTAATATAATAAATGTAACAAACATGATAAATGTACTCACAATATACTAAAATAATTTATAATGTTTATACTAATCAGAAAAATCCGAGAAGTTATCTATAATAAACCAATAATATTTATTTGAATTAATATAATTCAAATTAATTTTTATTATAGATATTTTCAATGATACACATTTATTTGATTAAAAAATTGCAGAATATACCTATAAACTTGAAATACATATATTATATTAATATATACTACAAAAAAACGTATAAATATTTAAATAGATATCACTAAAATATATAAAAATTAACGTGAATTTATTTGAAATAAACATTATTTTGATTCGTTATAGATAATTTTGGATCTTCAAAAATAATTGGATGTATACATTTTGTATAAAAAACATATAATAAAGATTCGAGATTTTTAGATTACTCAATTGAAATATAAATAATTTCAGTGATGGTTTTTAGATTATTGTTTAAATATCGTACTGCAAAGTAGATTTTAAAGTACTGTGTTTAAAATATATTATAAAATACAATTTTTTTATTCGAATTCCTTCTGTAAATTTAATGTTATCCATAGTATCGTGTTGTGTAGCAAAGCATGGTTATATAATAGTTTCATTATGATTATCGAACTTCTTACATCGCGACTGGCATAATTCCTCGCTCATTTTTGTATCGTGAGAAGCGTTCGTGGCAGACGAAAACAGGCCATTTCAACCGCCTAAACTAAAAGATCAAGATCGCACAAAAATCCTCCTGTAAAAACCGGCCGAACCTGCCTCACAATACCGCGCGAAAAAGAAGCAGTTCCAGAAACCGATGCAACGAGTTGCAGAAGAACGGTCGGGTCTTGGCGTTATCCTTTTGTGATGGCAGTGGATCTTTTCAAAAATATGGGAAAATTTGTCGTGCCGAAGGGAAGCCCAGGGAATACAAAAGGGTGGGAGGAGGGGGCTCCAAGATCGTGCTACGCCAATGCTGGCCAAGAGTCGGCTACAGGAGAAGCAGGGGCAGATCGGTGCACAAAGAGGGGTCCCCCGAGTATCCCACCTTCCTTCTCTGGTTCCCTTTCATTCTCTCGATCACTCCTTCAGCACCGGCAAACCTGAAGCAACAGGTTCCTACGCCCCTTCTTCATGGCTCGCGTTCACCGAGCGGCTTTTTGTTGCCGCTACCAATGTACGGACACGCTATACGCTCGGGGCGAGGTTTTCGCTTTTAGAAAAATCCAAAGGATTCTGTTGCCGTGCACACGTATCTCTGCTGCTGCTGCGGAGAGCCAGTTTCGCGAGAGGGTGTCGAAAGAGGTGGGATATATATATATATATAGATTTCACACGTAGTAAAAATCGAATTCCCGTGTTAAGCACTGAAACGAGTTTTGATAATTTCACTCAGATTTGTTTCGAACACTGGTTTGTTTCTATATAGAAACGGGCTGTGAGTACCGCTTTAAGAGAATTGAACGATTATAATTTTACGTACATTAACTTATTTACAAATATTCTTTTGCTTGATTATCTGCATTTAAAATTTGATGGGTGTTTCATATATTACCAGAAAAGTTAGTCATTTTTATCGATTATATCCACAGCACTTGTTTGTTATTGCAATGAGCGAGCTATTTACTTAAATTATATGCATCATTTTACTTTATTTTTGACTTCTGACTCAGCTCCGTATGGCAGATTGTATATACAGATATAATGATCGATTCGGTGACTCATCATGTCGTTCGATGTATTTCAGTAAGGTCAAATTAACATCGCTAATCAATGCAAATACGTGAACTTCTGAAATTTACAATAAAAACGGAATTTTCAGTAAAGCTCAAACGGAGCGTCATGCCTCAGCTCTTTCAACCAAAATTTTCGCATCTCGCAAGGATCGACAGTGATTTTGACGGTGCCCGTCGAAATATCGAAAGTCGAAAGTCCACCCGATCGAACGAGTTTCGAAATCGAGCTGAGGAGAAATTGCCGAGGAAAGTTACGCGCGGTTACCGTCCAAAAGGGAGAAAAGGAAAGACTCTCGTCCGCGCAGCAAAATCCAAGGTTGAAAGGCAAAAGGAAAACATCCGAAAAATGATTACGGAAATTATCTTCTAAAAACATGTGCGTTAATGACGAATCTTATGATACTGAATTCAAAAAAATCGCAGGAATGACGGAGTTTCAAAACAGAAAAATATTTCTTACACAAATGTCAAGTAATCATCGTATCGTGAAGCAACATGTATCTATAATTACGAAAGCACCGCGCGATATCCGTGAAATAAAATCTCAGCGCTGTACATGTAAAAAAAAATATATATATATATATATCTTTAAATGGCGTATTTCGCTATCACGAATAAACACGGAGATTATTTTCGCGTATTTGTAATATCGCGATTTGATTTCGCGCAGATTACAGGCTATCACCACCGCGTTGGCAAAGGTCGACGACGACGTCGCGGTGGCGACGCGCAGTAATTATTTCAGAGGCAGTCAGTTTGTCCTCCCACCCATCTCTCTCTTTCCTTTTCAGAATTTGCGTACGCTTAACCGCATACGCATGATAATGAGACGGGAAATGACAAGTGAGCCAACAGTTCACAGTAGCGGACTCACCGGAAATCGTATGATACCGTGCGCGCTCGCGCGCCACGCATAATTACGCGACGAAGAGACGACGTGTAACGTCGCGACATATGGGCATGTGCTTTCAGGAAATAACGCGTTGCGCCAGGATTGTCGCGAACCCGACGATCTTCCCGTTCTTTCTTTTTCCGTTCGCTCGATGTCCGAGAATGGACTGGATGCGGCCCTCCTGACCGCAAATAAAGCCGAGGAGGGAAACAGTAGCTGCGATTCTCTTTGTCGAGAGATTGAGAGTTTCGTTTCGTGCCAAATGTGTGCGCGAACAATCGATTTCTTGTGCGCGTGTTACTCACGTACCAGACGACGTTGAGCAAGAGAAAAGCCAACGAAGCGTCGATGTGTCGCCCGTTTCGTTCGCTTAGCCTCTCGATCGGTATCAGTTTCAATGACAATAACGCAAAGGCGATATCGCGTCGTACACGCCGGGAAAATGGCGGTTTCGCAATATTTCTGCATGAAGCAATCGCGTATCCTTGTATTATTCACTGTAATGGACGAGCGAAGGATAAACAACGGATGAAAATGATGTTTACAGAGAGAGATCGTAATCATTCCTCTTTCGTAATGTACGTCATATCGTCTAATAATCGAATATTAATTAAATAATACATGCAGTAACATTTAAAAATTCCTTCTATTCACTTCCATTTACCGTGTGATTGTCCATTCGATTTTGCATATTACATTAAGTTACATCATTTTAATTACAAATAAGTAAATCGATTATTCTGTATGTATACAAACAGAAACGATATTTGCCAATATCATAATATCAAACCTACTTCATATAGTTTTTCAGTCTATAAAAATTTCTTTGTATGTATCGAAAGAAACTTGATGTTAATCGTAATCATTACGATACGTCTTAATATGATAATAATTATCAGAACTACATTCGATATCGACTTGTCTTGTACGACAATTTCATACAATAGCTTGTGTAACGAACGAGATAGCGGACAATCCTGTCAAGGTCGCAGCGAGAATTCCGCGTAAATACGCAAAACCGCACGGAAACACATGAAAACAAATCGCGTCATCTGTCTGACACGTGAAACTCGGAAATAAATAAAAGAGCCAGAATACGATTTCGATTGGCTGTTTAAGAAGTAGATACGAAAAAGTCATTTCCGATGAGAAATGCAAAAATCTTGGTACCAAACAAATATGTCCCTTTAATAAATGTTATTACGATTGCAGAAATTAAAGTCTATCTGTACATGGAATGAGAAATATTTAGAAAGTCTTGCGGATTCACGAAAAAGAATAACAATAATGATCGGAAGCGCCATATTGTCATCTGGTATATGTCACTTCTTTCCTTTTCATTAGCAAAATTACGGTTGATGAATACGGCTCGCACACAGTTCGTTGACGACACATTTGCTTTGTCCCGTCAGAGATCCAAGTCTCGTTTAATGCCTCGTCGCTATTAATGTACGCGCGAGTTTTTCCGAGTAAATATTCACATGTATTTGTCGGAGCGCTCGAGGGGAACACTACGCCTCGCGGGACGCATAATAAATATACGCCTTTCTGTCTCTGTCATGTTGCACGGCGGTGCAATCGAGAGTGTGAGGTAAGAACGGAACCGCAACGGAGAGCAAGAGAGAGACAGAGAGAATGCATTTGTTAATTCAACATGCACCAATACACTCGCGCGCGTAAGCGTGGTACCACCGAGTACCAGCGCGATTCCGCGCGTAGAGAATAGCGAATTCTCGCTGCGACACGTGCGATGTCGATCGCATCGCATCTCCCCGCGAGAAAACAGTCGAGACGTAATATGATAGAAAAATAACACGTCTCTAATGGAGAACGAGTGTTATGAATTGTTCTCCAAGAAGCGGTGAAGAAAAAAACGTTTATCAACACGAAAAAAAAAAAAGTTTTCAACGCTACAGCTAATCATGATTTGCTGAAATTGTATTTGTCGTTGTAGCAAAAGAATTCATCACTGATGTTATTACATGGATTTCTTAGCGAAATGTATCATACTTGTCTGTGTCATCATACCGATTACAATTGAAGATTTGCTATCGCATCTAAGAATTGTAACTAACGCAACCGAAACAGCATTCCGGCAGCGTTCATTATGAATTCGGAGAACGCACAGGTACGTTCCAAAACTTGACTCTGTCAACTTCGAGTATCTTCAGCCTTGTTCAACATTCAATGAACAAGAATAAAATGATACTCGAGTTGGTAGAGTCGAATTTTGGAGCGCAACCCAGATGATAGGAAGTCGCGTAGCAATACGAATGTAAACGCTGTTTGTTTTGTTTTCACGATTGTTTTTGCCTCTCACATAATAGATTAACTAAGAGAATCAATAATTATCTTAGCTTAATGAATATAACGGAGCCATGAAACAAGTAGTCTATAACTCACGCATTTCTAATTGGAGAACAGAGATCCGACGACACAATTATTTAAGCGGAACTTCCTACCAAAAGAAATTCATTATATACAGAAGAAACAGAAGCCTCTTCAGATGCTGACTCAATGCTCCTCTTATGCTGAACTTTAGAACACATTTTGCACAAATGTGTTTAACGAGCGTGTAAAGAAACCTTCGGATAATTTATTATTTATTGTCAATCCATGAAACTCAATAATTTTTTACATATAGATAAATTAACAGATAATGTTTAAAACAACAGTACTTTGGTCGTCATTAAATCGTCTCGCTATTCGGAATTTTCATGAAAACAAGTCTGCACTCAGAGAAACAAGTTTCGTGTGTAAAATTAATATATGTGACTGAATGCAAAAACTATATGTATAAAATAGTTTATTCAACTACATTAATTCTACTCTCTAAGATTTTTGGAGTAGAATTCAACTATAAAAAGAGAGAGAAGTCTCACTTAAAAAATGACAATCGAATCACTTTTTATAGCTGCTACTGTTGTGTCTTTTTCTCTGAATGTTGTATCTCTCTTCTACCATTGGATTGGTTACAATATATTATGTCGATGTACAGATATCAGAACAATTAAAGATAAAAAAATCAGCTCTACTCCACATTTGTTCTGAAAATTACGAGCGGTGTCGCGTGAGATTCGAAGAGAAGCTTGACTCGCGTCACACAGAGAAACTCACTCGTCGGAGGAGAAACCAAAGAGAGTGTTGTGTGCCTAGTTCTCTCTAAGGTGAGAGTCTCCGACTCGACTCGCGACGGCCTTTTATTTACGTCGTGCGAAAACGCGCGACCGCCCGCTCGTCCGAACGATAAAGGCCTTTCGACCTATCGACGAAGTGAAGAATAAACCGCGTGACTGGCAGCGATTACTTTTAATAGGTACACATTCGATTACCAGTTTGGTCACGATCTCGCTGGACTACAGTTATTAACGTAGGTCAATTTTTACGAATTTCGTAAATCAAGTTCCAATTTAATCACGTATGATTACATTCAAAATAGAAATTTAAAAGTCGAACGTAAACTATGGAAAAAATATAAAAAATTCTTTAGTAATTAAAAATAATCTCATTTTGATTCAGTTAATCAGTTATAAAAAAGTTTAAAAATATCATAGTATCGTATCGTATTTCACTGATTTCACATTAGATAAAGGTAGCGATCGATATATATATCGGTTAAAAAATATTGATATTTTCAGATTATGCATATATCTCGCGAGATAATGTCGAACTGATAAACAAGAATTTTCAAACAATAGATCTGCAGGAATATACCGTAGCTGCAATCTGTCATCTATTTAATTTAGAAAAACAAGTCCGATAATGACTTCAGTGTCGATAAGAAATGTATATATTTGTGATTAAGCAACTGCGGTCTCCGATTTAGAAATTTGTAAATTATCGTCTACAAGGTTTTTTTTTATCAAGAGTACTTTAATGTTTTCGTTCACAACTGATAATATTCTACAATTGTCGATCACATCGATGACACAGCGCCGCAAGATATCGAACGATATCACGAGAATAAATATCATTGTGTACGTGTGTTTTTATTTTATATATATATAAAATAAACATCAAGAAACATCTGCGATCGATAAACGTCGCGTTTGAAATCTCGATACACCTGCCGATATCTCGGAGAAAATTTCTTTCGCTTTCTAAATGTCGTTATTTTCTTGCTGTTATAGACGTAGCGCCATTAGCCACGTAAACGTAAACGCGTGTTGGTGCTCCTAGGGTTCTCCCACTCTCAATCCACTTGCCTGATATTTTTCCCGCTCGTAGATATGCCCACGCTATCTCGCGTTGTACAGCGCGGGTTCCTGAGAGTTCTTAGGTCTGTTTTTTTTTAGCTGAACTAGTATATATATATATATATATATACTTTTGGAACTTAAACAGAAAAGCAGGTACACGTGGGCAGTTTGATGAGTCAGAGACTTTTAAACAGAAAACTATGTTGAACAATAAGTGTCGAAACTTGATAAAAAGAAAAAGTAAAAAGAGTCACTGACTTAACTGTTCGCGTATGTTTAATGTATTCGGCTGAAGTGAGACGAGAGTTCTAGTACAGTTAGGTGCAAGAATAGAAAAAGAAAACGAAACAGATCCTTCGAATCACGCGTGTCGCGGTCACGTCCGTGCTCGATCGCCTTCTTGGAAGGATCGGCAAACGCGAGTGACGATGCAACGTGGAAACGAGATTCGATCGCGGAAGACCGACCCGAAACGATACGATCGAGGATTTTAATATCCACCCGGCGGCAACGTTATCTTCGACCCTTATCGCGTAAAATAATTTCTAGCGAAAATAAAAGCGCTAAAAGAACACGAGTTCGTAATTATACGGAGAGAATGGATTGATCGGCCCTTTGATCTCGTATACCGGGAGACGAGAAGAATAGAGAATTTGCGAGAGAGAGAGAGAGAGAGAGAAAACTTACAATCTGTATACATATGACGTGGTATTTCATAAATTCGAGGATCCACGAGGAGTTCGGAAACGAACGAATTCAATCCTCGAACATTGTCGACATACCAAGGAATCGAAAAAATCCACTTTAAGATTCTATTCTGAAAATCCTATGTACTTTGTAAGATTTCTAAAGAAAGCTCGTAGAACAAAGCTAAAGAATCGGCTCCTTTTTTTCTCCCTTTTTTCTTTCTCTTCGCAGTGTGATTACAGACGTAAACAAACGAACGCAAAATCAAGTATATTCGACTAAATTCGATGTTTATGCCGTTTTGCGATATGAACCAATTGGACCGAATGCGAGGGAAGGCACAAATTCGCATTTTGTTGTTCGTTCTACGTATACCTGCTGGAGTAGGAAAATCTACCTGTGCACATCCGGTCTCAAAAGGCATGGGACCAAGCAAAGAATGGTAACGGATCAAAGAATATTTCGGAAAAAAAGTTCGATGGGGAGTCCTGTATAATACCTACGAATATCGCAAAATATAACAATATCCTTCTTCCAGGGTTATAAGATCCGTTTATTTAACAATACGAGGTTCGAGCGTGACGAAAACGGGGTCGCCCCCGTCCTTTGTGTATTCCGCATATTCTACGCGTGACGTCGAACGCATTTCTCTAAAACTAATCGGCAAAAAAAATACTTAACTTGTCGATACGTTTTATCAGCGAAAACTTGAACGATCCACATTCGAAGAGAACATTATGTACGATATTTAAATAAATAAAGCCTTGCGGCACAGACGGCGCCGATTTTTCTCGCTGAGGATCGCCTGCGATTTATGCAGTAAATTAGATACTATAAATTCCGCGTTCTGATGCAATTCTAGTAATTTACTAAATCGCAAGTAGAGCCAAGAGGAAAAATCACACCGTTTGCCGCAGGCTTAATTATACACGACGACGACGCGCGGCAGATCGAAATCGACGAGACAGATCGGCGAAGTGTTTATTTTTGTTCAATCGTAAATTAACTTTAATCTCGCTTTAATTTACTCTCCAGCCTATTTCCCCAATTTTTCGAACTAGAGGACAACGTAAGATAAAAAGGGAGTTCGAGATTGAAGTTAATCTACATAGAAAGAGCCAGAAACGCACGCACACACACAAACAGACAGGAGTCTTTACCTTAAAGAGATGCTCGCCGCACTCGAACATGGACGTATTACTCATGACGGCGGTCGACATGGTCCTCGGGTGTCGCACAAAAACACACTTTGTATCTGGAGTCCGCCTTCCTTCTTCCGATCCTTCCTTCCCTCCTTCTGCCACTCGTCCCTCGGGCGCGAAAAATGTCAGAGCAGCGCGCAGGTCGAACAGGTCGGCGTTGGCGGTCAGCGGAAGGGAGAGAGGGGGAGGTGGAAAAACTTTCTTCAGAACACAATAAAACTGCCACTACGACCGTATGCGTCGTTATGCGATGCCGCCGCCGTCGCCGTAGATCGCATTGGAAGCACCCACGCGTAAATAAACAGTACGCGCCCCGATCGACACGTGTGCCTCGGAATAACGTTAATAATAATAAAAAACAGGAACGAGCGGGCGCGCGCGAATTCGGAGAACGTACTTAATTCTCGGATTCGTGCTTCCTGACCGGCCCTTTCTATCTTCTCCTCCTTCTCTCTCTTTCCTTCTCTCTCTCTCTCTCTCTCTCTCTCTCTCTTTTTCTTTCTCTCTCCGGCAATCGACTTCGCGCGATAGCGATAACTTCTCTTCGTCGCGTACTCTCGTCGAGTTTACGAGTCGTCGTTATGAACGCCGTCAGACGTTTTTCTCTTCGTCGAGATTGAACGTTTCTACAATGACTAACTTATGAACTTGACACTTTCGTTCGTCGACTACGGCCCGTCTTTCACGGAGAGGGGAAAAAAAAAAAATCTTACCGGAATTTTGCGTGTGCCCGGTATATACCACCGTGTTTAATGTTTAAAGCAGAGCCTCCCAAAGCTGACTGAGAGCGCCGCAGACTGAAGTCCGTAGCCTGTGCTCCACGGGAGGACATGCAGGCCGGGGTTACTCCGCGGCACCGACGCGCCGACCAATCGCGCGCCGTCTCGGCGCGTCACGTGGTGGGGAGAGCGACCGATCCCGACGTGGCAATCGTGCGGCGCGCGGCTTCGGGACTCACGTGAAGTTGGCTCTCTGTCGGCATGTCGCGTCGGCTCTCAATTGTCCGCACGACTCCGTTCTACCGTTCCGCACCTCTCCAATCCTGCAGGGCGTCCGTGCCCGAGCTCCCTTATTGGATGGAATTCGGGGTCGCATCCCTTCGACAAAGGGCTCGTTTTAATCCGGTCCGAGACGGTAAGATCTCGCGTGATGCGACCTTCGAAAACGCGATGGACGACGCCGAGGCGCCGGCCGCCGCCGTCTCTCTCACAAAGCGCGGATCTCACAAGTTAGTACTCCGAGTCATTTGAATATTGCCAATTGTTTTTTACATGTCAATTAGCGGGTAAAAGGAGCGAGTTACTCCAGCCTTTCTGCGGAAATGATAATAGGATCGTAACAGCATAATGGAGCGTTACAAAGGGGCTAACAACTTTTTATTGAGATTCCAACAATCGCGCGGTAAAAACGTTTCACTGAAAGGTTAGATTCTCTTATAAAAGGATCGAATTTTTACTCGAGAATCTTACAAGGCATTTATATAATAAATTGCGAACGAATGCACAAAAAGCATTTTATATATATATTTATGTAAAGTGTTTTATGCGTTTGTACGTAATTTATGATATAAATGAATTGCAAGATTCTTGCAGACATCCAATTCTTTTACAAGAGAAGCTAACCTTTCCGCGAAGCGTTGCAGCGAAATTCAAACAAAATTATTTTCAGATTTGTATCTAGCTATTTTTAGATATCGCAGTTAAACAAAGAGAGAGAGAGAGAGAGAGAGTAAGACCGTATTTTTTTGTATATGAAAAGAAACCCAACAGAAATAATAAGAAAACGTCTCGCTCCGAAAAGTATGTTTATCAAAATTTGATCGAGACGCTGACGTGTTCTCGAGATCGTCGTTATTCTCAGTCATTATTCCGAAAACACATAGCGAAAGATAAACCCGCGTTGAAAGCAGTTACGGGATTGTTTCCTTCTCTGAATGCAAAACTATATACTCTAGATACGACGGCTCTCTCAACTGCTCGACAACTCGAGCGCATTCCAGCGGTCAAACAGCGGCATGAATGAAATTCAACTTCTATTCACCTGCGGCGTAGACCGCAGATTCTAAACAGTAACTGTCTACGTTCGTTATGATTTTTTGTCGCCAATTGCTTTTATGATTTTATGACCACAAACGTAAATTATGTTGCCAGCAGCAATCGTCCGTAATTTTATAACGATCGATTCATTATGGGGTGAGATATAGTTACCACACATAAATTAGCTTAAGTAATAAAGTACTGCCATGTCTAAATGAAGTACAAGTTGCGATGTATAAATTTCTTTTGATTCGTTTCTGACGTAAACACAGTGCAACTTTTATTATATGTTAATTAATTATTTTATATACTGTATATACATATGTGATTTATATAATATATGTAATATATCCTATATAACATAGAAGATTGCAGCAGCATTGTAACATTTTCAATCTTATTGAAATATTACTGGAACAGTTTTGCCGTAATATTGCTGTTAAATAATCTGTGTTGCATATATGGAACAAAAGAGAGATATTCTTTATATAATATATATTATTTAATCATATTTATGTAATACGTTTAATAATTAGTCATTTGTTACCAATACGAAAAAGATCTTTCCAAAAATGCTTTCGCAAATTATTAACGTCAACTATCTGTATCAAATAGATTAGATTTTAATATCAATAGCTTTTATAATTTTTACTGTTTTAATTATAAAAATGTATATAACGAGATACATGAAAAAATGTACTTGTTGATTTAAGAAAAATATCACGTATTGGGTTAGTTTAATCCGTTGTTCTTAGCTATACGCAAGCAAAACAGGAACAAACGTTTTTACGGAATTTCGCACGTACCAACAACACCATTAATCGAAGAAGGAAGTGACATTTCGCGAAGGGAAAGCCGGAAGTTCGATTGCTGCGAGGTCGCGTGAGTAGGAAGTGAGACTCTCGCTGGTTTCACAACGCAATGTCAAATGCTGATTAAAATTGTACTCAAAGAACAAAGGCCTTTTTCGTAATTAAATAATAAGCGATAAAATATCTAGATCTCTTTTGATAAAAGAATATGATTTATTGGAAAAACAAAAAGCTATCTTGATTCTCTTAATCGCTTAAACCAATTATATTATTTTGAAGAGTAACAGTATTTATATCCAACAAAGGAAAGAAATATCTAATTTAATATCGTTTTAATTACATCGAGTGTTGTGATTTTCTTTTCCTTTTCGAAAATTTAGAAGCTTAACGTGATAACGAGTTAACGATACCAATTTGTCAATCACGAGGGATGATTTAGCTACTTCATTATCGTAAATATAATCGACCATATACGTATAGCAACCAGATGAGTTTGACTCCTGTCTAATTAGAGAGTGTCATAGTATATGCTGCAACATACGGGTCTATGAGGGTAAGCTGTCGAATCTCATGGGGAGGTGTTTTCAACCCCGAACAGATTCTCATGCCACTAAATATAACGGCTAATGGGAGTCAGTTTCCGTCATGGTGGCCGGACTATATTCAGAGATATCAGACCGGGATATGCGGGCTCTTTGTGAAGGGTGTGTGCATGAGAATGAGAGGAAGGGGGAAAGACAGAGAGAGAAAGAGAGAGTTTCGACACTCCCATTTCTGTTATAGATTTATAAACTGTGTACAATTAAGTGTGAAATTTTTAAACTAATTAACATGAACAATATTTTCGTAATTTATCGTTAACCTGCTTTTTCTTATAAAATATATTATTTTTTATACTTTAATAAAAGTGTTAAACTTTGTATTTGAATATAAAATGTTAAAGGATTATATTTTATATAAACCCTTATTATTAGAAATTACAAATAATTTTATATTATTATAGAAATACTACAGAAATGAATGTTTCGTACATAAATTTTTAACAAAATTTAAAAAGTATAGACTACTTTAAAATGCTAGAATTTTTTTTATACAATAATAACGGGGTGATTTAAGAGATTGTAATTATTTACGTCGCGTCGTTCTAGTAAGATAACATTCGTACGTAATAATATTTGCATATTCGATGCAGATTCGTTATGCATTAATAACGTAAATGAAAAGATATGCATCTTAGCTATTAAATAAAATACGACCGTTGAAGGTAACTCGTATCAGGTAAATTAGAGACTACAGGATAAACTACCTGATAAAATCGTAAAAGAGCAGGTATATTTTTTGTGTGCAACTTACGGTTCTTTGTATATAAAATACTACATATATAAATATACACACGAAATGTAAAATGATTTTAAACGTGTATTTGCGCACGAAAGAGTTACGACAGCCTTGGGACTTTGGCACGTTCGGAGAGGAAAGAAAATACGTCGTAATTTTTCCGTCCGGGAATGTATAGTTCAACAGTACAAAGAAATAGGAAAAAAAAAAAAAATAAAAGAAACGGATAGTGGCAAGCACCGTCACGTGCGTGGCGTATGTATCCATTATTGCGGGAGAACGCGTGAAAAGTGCGCGGATGTAACATGTGTTGCGCAGAGCAACGTTTGCGTCTAGCCAGGAACCTTTCTTGCAACTTCGCGTCTCTTGCACGTCCGTAATGTCTCAGACAGCGAAAGAAGTGGGCGAAGAGAAACAGGCAACGAGAAGCAGCCGTATTCAATTTCGTTCGGCGTTGTGCAATCTGACGAACAATTTGCTTCTTTTAAAATTTGACAGCATTTCTTCCTACAAATATTAATAATAACGATAATAATAATAATAAAATGCATAAGACATTTAATGGAAAAATACTGTTACTTGTGTATGTTGAATGCTTTGATGACAAGCAGAGTAAAGATCGCGGAGTAGATCGACCACGCTGGAAATGCAAAGTCCGAGACACAATTGAAGGTGCGGTCCACTTGACGTTACAAACGCTTCGAAGTATTTGATTGACCAATTGGAAGAAAGAAAGAATTTCAATTGACCAATCTGAAAATGCTTCAAAGTATTTATAGGATCAGTGGACCGTGAAAGGAGTACAGATTTAAACCATCGGAAATTGATGTATTCTGATATATACGGTTTTTGATAGGTTGAAACTTGTTATTCCCTGTTCCCATGTGTTGCCATGTGTTCTTAATTGCATCTCAGGCTTTACGTTATGACGTCACGTAGGTTTTGTTCTGTGCTGGATCTTTCTTCAAAGCACCACGTCAAGACGCTGCATTCTTTCTCCTTGCTCACGATTTCCAATTGTTGACATCTTGCATTTTCACGTGAATGCAACGATGACGCATTTCAAGGCACGACGTCATTCGAACATTTACGTCACTATGAATTTTTGATAACGTCATTTGTGTCGAACGTATAGTTGTGAGTCATAGTTGACATACGTCATAATTGTGAGTCAGAATGGCTATATACGTAATTATATATTTGATGTATTAAAAAATATTTTCGATATTTAAACGTTTAAGCAACAGTTTAGTATTTGAATTCTATATTGTGATTTCTTTTTCTGTGTGAGTTATTCCTTCCGCTGTTTATAATTCTTGATAAAAAATTACAAAGGTTTCTTTGGCTTTTTCTGTTCTTTTTTCTTCTTTCGGGCAGAAGAAAGAGTTTTACGATTGTTGGAAAATCTTAACTATTCAGACTTTTGATTTTTAATTTTCTGTGATGCGCATTTACGCATAATACAAATCAATGGCTCGCTTATTTCATCTCATCAGTTATATTATATTTATATGAGAGAACACACAGTACACGTAAACATTCGTAGGATTATATAAAATATATGAAGAAAAACGATACCGTAGAAAATGTCACATGCTGAACAGGATGGTATAATGACTCAACAAACGTTTTTCTCTATTCTCCGTCGAGAAGAAGCATGAGGAACGTGGGATATATAGGAAAGTCATGATCGTGAAAAAAATTTGTACGCTTAAGTTATATAATTAGAAAATCGCGGAGTAAAATGTCACGATGAAAATGTCACAGGATGAGCGAGATGCAGAAGAAGCTTCTAACCGCAGCATTAATCAATGATCCTGCATCATAATGTAGCCTATTACACATCATATGTATATATATATGCGTAGGTGCGAGACATCAAAAGATTTAATATAACTAACGTCTGAGTCATTCGCGTGACTGAAAGGCTATGATATTTACGGCTATATCGAAAATGTTACTAGCACTGTTATCTTTTAGTCAAAGATTTCTTTTATTACGCGTTATAAATGGCACATGATTTATGCTATAATAATATAAGATTGATAAAGGACTCTTATTATAAACATAAACGGAAAAAGTTAAAAGGACGTTGTAAGAGTCAAAAGAAATAATTTAAAACAACAATTAAAGAAAGAAAAACGCATATATGTAATAAATTAATTTCAAAAGAAAAAATTCCTTCGAAGATGTACATTAAAAATTAACAATATAAAAAGACTTGTTTAAAATTCGAAGATGTACATTAAAAAATAACAATATTCAAAAAACCTGCTTAACGTTTCGACTCGTAGATTGAGTCTTTTTCAAAAGCGCAAACATATTGAAATTAATTTATTACATATATGCGTTTTTCTTTCTTTAATTGTTGTTTTAAATTATTTTTTTTGACTCTTACAACATCCTTTTAACTTTTTTCGTTTATATTTATGCTATAATTAGTATAAGAAGAAACTTGATCCTCGCTCACAATCTTACATTTTCCGAAATATGTTTCATCTTTCAGGTAAAAACCTTACGCTAAAGTACCCTCTTAAGCAAATCCACAGCTGATTCTTCTGGCGTCTCTACGTCGTGCACAAGTACTACCTGCGTAGATCTCAGATCGATAGATCGGAGCAGAAATCGTTCTGAGAATCGCAAAGGCCAAGGCAACGGCAAGCAGGAAAGCAGGTATGTAACGACACGGGTAAATGCACGCGGCTAAACCGGACCGAGCGGAAAGACGGCTCATGTAATACCGGCTTAAGATACTTCTCCCAGAGTCCGTTTTGCGAAAAAGTTGTCGTTATTGGCGCGCATTTCTGGTCGCTTCTCCCACACTCTGTGGATGATATCTCTTGAGGCTCGTGAAGAAACACATATGATACTTCTCGAGAGTAGCATCGAAGTAACCAAGCTAATAGCTAATATCTTGATTTATTTCTAATTTATACATATTTTATTTTTTTAATCAACATGGTGAATTGAACAGCTTGGTTCTTTAATGGCATCGTTTTGAGAAAAAAAAAATAGAAATCTATAAAGTGGATTAATAAGCAACGTAAGAATATTTCACTTATTAAGCGAAATGTTAAATTATGTTACTTTTGTTTTTGAAAGTTAAAGTTTAAATGAGAAAGGATTTAACACGGTATAATTTAATGATTTAATTGTAATATTATAAATCTAGAAATATATATCAGATCAATTGTTTCGAACAATTGATATTGAACATGTAAATAGCGAAAACGTAAAAATAAAAATATTTTAATATTTCTCTATTAAATAATAATTAAAATTTTATACATTGACAAGTTTAGTCATGTTAAGTATTTATTAATTCGACAAAAGTAAAAATAAATCTGACAAAAAATGGCTATATTATTAATTTTTTAATAAATTTGATAATTAATAACTGATAAAATTACTTTATTCATAAAAATATAGAAAATATAAATAGTAATAGTGACACAATATGTAACATTAATGTCATGACAGTATTGGGGGAACTGGGGAAACTTAGAATTATACAGAATGACAGGCAAACCAGTAACATTTATCTACATATCATGTGTAAATTTAACGATGCCTCTTGACACACTTTTTCGAGACATTTATCATTACCTGTCTTTGTAGCATATTTTTTACATAGTGATTTTGCATATTTATATAATTTCGTTAGTTTACGTAGTGCACGTAGCACGCGCTCGCGCGCTATCCATGGTCAGTAATAGCATGTATTGTGCGTATAAGTGCTTACGTACGCTGCGATTTATGCTCTTACTTTCTTATTCTCCGGTATTTCCGTGGCCAGGCGCCACTTCGATCGAAACTTTCACATTTCACATTTAATCTTAAATTAACGACAACCATGAGCGTTGCATAAATCGCTATAATTTCTCCTGCAGTTGCACTTGGGAATCTCTGCGACTTATACATATAATCGTATGTTTGATAACATTCGAGATATCTTCCCCAGACATATGTTAGTTGGTACAGGAAACTTTCGCATTTTCATTGATGTAGAGATATTAAAAAATGCGCTGTGAGGAATAATCTAAATGAATAGAAAAGAATTTTGTGTATTAGAAAGAATTTATTTGCAACGGTCAAAATAGTTTCATTCTGAATAATGCGATTCGATGGCACGGACCGACTCGCGAGCGCGGATTATTCCGCTCATTGATGCAAATGGGTTAATGACCGCATGCAACAGTAATGTTGGCCAGAAGTAAACGCTATTATTCTATTCCACCGATCCATAACGTGGCTGGTTTTTCACTACAATCGTTCGTGATTTTCATGAGGTAGCCAATAGCAATGTCTCTCTCCATTTTTTAACATTAACTAGTAACATAAATAATCGAGTTTAGAATTGTTAACAGTAATCAAAGTTTTAAAGAAATTACATTTTTATGGTAACTTTACGGGATTTTAAACATTAAGAAGAATTATTATTTTACGTGATACGAGAAAATGATATTACTTTTTAATAAGCTAAAGTTCTATAATCAGCGACGATCGCCAGATCCTAGATGGTGCTCGAAAGGGCGTTCTATTGTTGTATCATGTTGCAACGAATGATCGGTGTGAGGCGTCGTGTGAGGCTTGAAAAGTCATTGCACTTTGAGCTGTAGCGACTAACGAACGGCACTCATATCGTTGGGGTATACCTACACACGTGACTCTCGTTTTCCTACCGGCGACAATGGTTTCGCACTTGGAGAGGCCGCCTATCATTGCAACACGCAAACGCAGCACGAGCTAAGTCGTACGCGCAGTCGCAACTTTTCTTCCTACCCAGTACACTGTACGAATCGTTATGCCTATTGACTTTTGTGCATGAAACGTGAATGCATTTTATTATTAGACAGAGGGCCACTTTAATGAAGTATTTATCGTTCTGATGCAATGTGACAATAGATATTCTTATGACGGAGTTTTAAATCAACACTCCTGAATATTATGATATTCATGAAAATTAGATAGAAATTAAGAATTAATATTAGTTACATAACCTAATTTAATGAACAATTAAATTAATATTGAGAATAATTAAGTTGAAAATATGAATTGAAATTAATATTTGATAAAAAAGACATTGAGGCTGGGATTACTTCTGACAGTATTTAGAAGTTTCGAAGTTTTAAAGACAACTTAAATTTTTGAAGTTATCTATGAACTTTCCAAGTTTAATATACTTTAAATTTCGAAGAATTTATAGTTTACTTCAAAGTCTTGAATTTTTTCGAAGGTTTGAAACATTTGAAATTGTCAAAAATTATAAACAGCCTTATATTTGTTGAAAAAGATTAGTTTCTCAGGCGATGAATTTTGATCTATTTCTTCTGTAATAAAAAAGAATCCATAAAGATAACCCAAGCAGGTATTTGAAAATCTAAAATAAAAAAAATTTTGATTTTAATGCCTGTGTTACTTTTTGTAAATTTAAATGACAGTTGAAGTTTTAAAGTTTTGCAATGTGACATCTATTATAATATGTACAATAAATTATTTTCTGTTTCTGAATTGTTTCTAATTTGACTTGAACTTTGAGTAACAAAGGCACATACTTAGATACTACTGCTCTTTTCACTCTTTACACTTTGTACTTTGTACTTTATTACGCTATATTGCATGCGTCAGTATAATCATTAAATGCGGTTTTAAACATATAAAGATATGACACATAATTTTGTGGTTTAACTGATATAATTTAACACATATAAAGCACTGGAATAGGAAAACGGATATTTGTACAAAGTCCACGTTTGAGTATTAACGTAAAAACCCTTCGCGACCAAATAAATTTGGGCATTATAAATTAACATAAGACCCTCTCATATCCTTCTTTCCTGACTTATCGGTTCTTTCACTCCGCGTACCTTTTTTCCTTTACAAACTTTAGGCTCCGTTCCCTTGTTCTGAAAGAATTCGTTGCATGATGCAGCAGCATTATGTCTCTCATTCATTAGCACTTGCAACGTTCGCAGGACAGCTCATGTTTAACCATCTCGAATTGTCGGTTTTTTCACGACTGTGCTCTCAGCATTTCGAAACTCTCGACTCATATATCGTTGCACGAAAAAGAAAAGGAGGAAAAGACGGGTACAGAAAGTTCGAGAGCGACGGATCTAGCATGCACTTGATCAAACAACAGAGCCTCTATTGGACTCCGCGTTTATTGGCACTTCTAATTCGGGGGCGGAAACGGTCGAAAGGCGAAAACAGACCTCACATATTAAAATAGTCCATATGTCTAACTTAAGCTCTTTACATTAATAATTTAACGCGATCTACTATTAACATTTTTGAGCAACCCCTATCTGCAACATGTTCTTTGTTGACTGTTATCCCAAGCAGGATATGTTTAAGAAAATTGTAACATATACCTATTTGTATAGTTAAATGTATAGTATTTTGTGTGATCTTTGAATTTTATTTTGCATTAACGATAACGAAAATAAATTGTATTGTAATTTACTCAGAAATTACAATATTCTTATATTTTATTGCAATTATTATTATGTATCAGCGAACTTATCTGCATAAATTTTGTATCAATATTATCACATAGTGATTGAATATTTTACATTTTTGGGTAATATCAACAAATAATAGTAAATAATAGATTTAATAAATACATAAATCCATTACCGTTTATTTTGTTTATATAGTATTGTGAATTTTGTATTGAAATTGTTGGAAATAATTTTGTACGAAAAATATGCAGATACATTATTGTTGGTCATAAGGAATTAAATTGATTATAAGAAATATATATATAAATAATTAGTTATTAGGAATTTTATTATGTATATTTGCGGATAATCAGGATAATTTACCTTGTTTATAGTATATTCTAGGGCATTTTTCGGTACAAGAAGCGAACATGTTATGTAGCTAGATGCAATTATTAATTAAAATTCATATTATTATCTCTAGCGAATACTTTATAATGAATACACATTAAACCGGTTTTTAATACATTATAATACCTGAGTGGTGTGCTATCTGTCTTCACGCGTTTCTAACGTATTCTTGATATAACTATGAGATAAGGAACGAAATTCTTTAACCTTTTCTATTCCCTTTGTGATTTTAGAATTTTTAAATTATTTTAGAAATTTTATTATTAAATAGATTTTTCTTCTAATGGTTTTGAAGAAGAATTTAATTGTTTTCAGAAGAATATCTTCAAAAAAGCAAATATTTTATCTTATAATGTTATCATGTTATAAAATTGTATTCATCGTAATCCATAAAATTATGTAATTTCTTGATAAATTTTATCGTATCATTTCCGTTCAAAACACGATTCAGTGTTTCCTGATAAATCGTGATAATAGGTTTCTTCAGCTATCTTTTTTCTTCTGTGTTACTTATATAGCGAGTTTGTATCAAGATTATCTAAAATTTTTCAAGAGTTAACAGAAAGTTTAGGAAAAATATATGAAATATTACGCAAGAGATTACTTACTAGAAAAATATAAAGAGAACGTTATCAACTAATAATGGAGTTAAGTAGTAAAAGTTATTCTTGTATTCTTGCTACATGATTATTGTGACAGAGTTTTATCTAACATTATCTATTTAATAATAAATGTTTTATCTGATTTCATTGAATGGTAAGCAAAGTTTTGATGTATATCAATAAAAAAACAAGAAGTCTAACTGTTAGGTACGTCATTAAATATAAAATATAAAATGAACACAAGTTATATTTTTCAAATATTTTCCTGTTTCAAAAAAAGTTGTAAAATTTTAATTATATATAACATATAAAATATTTTAAAATAGTATTATTGTAGAATAATACAACATATATATGGCTATTATCGAATTCATAATAAAGTTCTCGAACAGTGATTACTCAAAATAAACGAATAAAAGATCGATAGCAGGTGCATGTTTGTTGAACATTAGAAGAAAACGTCTTTCTGATGTTTGATGTACATGCACGTACACATATACACGTGTTTGAGGCTTTCCAGTATCAATTAATGAACTCTAAACTCTCGGATCGCTGGCGGGCTTGTGAACGTAAACAGCTAAACGATCAGAAATGGCTACGCTTGATCCGGAAGTGGGCCAACAGATTCTTCCGATGCCAGAAAGAGTCAGTCAGTTAGCCGCGTGTCCAATTACCTCCACTCGCGCTGTAGAGAGAAAGGGAAAGTCAATCAGGTGAAAGTCACTTGCCAAGATAGTTTTGCCTCTGTTTATCCGGTGGGGCTTTCGTAGCGAGAGTGTGAGACCTTAAAGGCTTGTTGCATGATATTTTTTTTTTCTGTTCCTTCCTCGCATTTTTCGGCGAATCTTATCAATTTTATCAAATATCGCCTTGCGATTTATGAATTATTTTTCGTATATGAATATTCAAATATACTCGTAGTTTCTTTTTTTGGAAAGGCCGTTCTTAGCAACTGAAAAATTATCTAGTTAATTATCTAATTGCGTCTATAAATAATTGTAAAATTATCAGAAACTATGGCTGCATTTGGGCAGCGCGCTATTAGCGCCATTTGTGTGGTACGTCCTTGTCTCACGTCTAATGGACGACGAAGATAAAATGAAACAAATAGCGCTAATAGCGTCTCCCCGAATCTAGCCTATATCATATTTTTCTTCCAATATATTTATATGTCACCTGATTTTTATGAAGCGATATCGATACATATTCAGCACATTCGTATAATAATCTTTACGCATTATCCTCTGCTCGTGCGACATTTGTAGATTAATTTTAATCTCAGGTTTAATTTACATTTTATCTTTTTTCTAGAATTTCTAAAACTAGAAAAGAATAAAAAATTAATTAAACCAAAATTAAAGTTAATCTACTTTAGAAATAGATATTAAGTACGTCCAGAATAGTTGCATTTATAAATTTTGAAATGATGTGAAATTATTTGCATTATGAGTTCAGGAAGAATAAGATTTAGGGACGAATTACATGCATTAATAAATATATATCGCTAATTTAAACGAAGCGACTAACGCGAAGCGCTTTGTGAAGAAAAGCATTCTCGTTCGCAGCTGTAACATTGACCTAAACTTGCGATGTTAATCGCGCCGTTCTACCTAATGACGCATGGTGAAAAGGAGGCCTTCATTAACATAAATTGTTTCTCAGACCTTTACGATTTTTTTATCGCACGCTGCCTGCAACAACGGAACCAGCGAGAGCGAGAACGTGAGCACGCTCACGATCAGAAGGTATATTTACGTTTATGCCTACATTACTTCATCTTCCACTGCCACCATACTACAATATTATAATAGTGCAGTGTGAGGTATACTAGATTCCTTTATGCTTCGCAGCCGATTAAAGATTTTACGGACGGGCATACACAGCGATTTATCCCGATCGCATTGTGTTCAATATTTTAAACTACCAGTTCTTTGCTGTTCATTCGTCCCGCAGGCACTTTGATTATATTTCCATCCTGATGTGCAGTAATAGCGTTAAATCTCGCGACTTCTTGCTGAAAAGTATGTATTCCGTAATATGGCGTGGCCTGGTTGCGCATGAACAGTTTAACATTAAGTAATGTTTATTACTTAATGCGGTTTAACATTGCTACAATATTTACCGTTAAATTTAACCAATGTGCTATTATTGCCGCTTTATAATTCTATCGATATCAATGTAATTGATTAAATTGATCATATTGAACAATGTTCGCTATCGTATTAATTTTTTATTCTTAGATTTAGTCTATCTATGACTAAATCCAATTTGTTCAGACAGCTAACATAATATATAATTTTTTTAAAAAAGTATATCGATTTCACTGTTAAATTCAATGTCAAATTACATTAAAGTTATTTTTAATTATTTCTGTAGATCTCTCGCCACTGCTCCTATTTAACACTAAATAATGAAGTTAAATAAACGATTTAATAGTTTTTTGGTGATTTTCAAAAAAATGTATTAAATTGAATTCAAATTTAATTTATTACTTATCAAATGCATACACTAATATGGAGGTTGATTACTTTGAAATTAAGCAATTTAACCACAAAGATGTATTGATTTACATTTTGAAACACATAGAAATTAAAAGTAACGTTGTTTAACTCAAGGAATTGGGTTATCTTGCTCCTTTGATATTTAACAGTGTTCTGTATGATATCACTCTAGGTACTAAGATATGATAGACTCTCGGATAGTTGCGTGCTGTGCGATTTCTGACGTGAGGTAGAACATGCGCTTCGGGCGGCATGCGTTTTATGCGCGAAGCACGAAGAGGGTAAGCTCCGTTGGTGGCGGCTGGAAAATGTTATGGTCCGCGATGCATGGCTGAGAATACACCCCCATGGCCTTGCTGATATTTACTCGTTCATTTCTATGTACACGCGACGAAGAAGGGCCTGCAGTACCAGACGACTCTTGTTCTTGCGCAAGACATGCAAGTCGAGAGGGCCGGTCTCTATCGCGTCGTCGATCGCGCGTTCACCTCTCTTGACCTCTTTTTTCCTTCTCTCCTACTACGTGTGTCGTTTCCTCTCTTTTCCCCGGAAATCCTGTATCGTTTCGGCAATTCTTGCCTACATGAAGCTTCGACGAATTCAAATTTCTCTTTGTCAATTATTTATACGCTTACTTAACAGTTTAGATTATTTGAACAAATCCAGAGGAATTGTAATTGCAGATAAGAGAAAGAATTTTTCTTTTCTGCGTCTTTTCCATGTCATTTTCTTTCTTTTCTTCAAAAATGTTGTATCGTTTCTGCCTTCGTAAAATCCCGATGAGCTCACCTCATCTCTTTTTGTCAATTTTTACATATATTTGCACAATTTACTTAACGGTTTAGATTATTTAGTCCAGAGAAATTGTAATTGTGGATAAAATAAAGAATAAATTTGTATCGTGTTACACATATTGGATAGAATTTATATTATATAAAATAATGTAATGTAATTCATATTATAATACAAACTGATAAAATTGAATATTTTTCTTGCTGTGCTTATCATTCTTTTGTAAAGTTTAAGAATGAAGTGGATAGTCTTATCAACAGACTTTGACATCGATTGTGATTGTTAATTATATTTATGATGGCTAAAGTACAGTCAATAAATTTTTAATCTTGCAGTAAAAAGGTGATATATAACATAGCTCGCGCGAAAACATTCAATATATTTTAGTGAGTTAAACTATTGCGAGATGAAACTATAATTCAATCATATACATATACTTATAAACCAAACTATATAAATTTATTATATTTCATTCTGAAAATAATGAAACAGATTTGCTAAGCTTTTTCTTTCGTAACTTATGAACACGTGATAAATATTTCTAATAAGACGTTTACGATATCTTCGAGTAACATTTTTAGTTCTATCTCATATACAATGTGTGTCACAATATTGCGTTACAATACATGCTCCCCTTCATTGACTTTGATAACAAATTAGAATTCCGCTTCTCGACGAGTCGTCGCATCGATTTCCGAAGCAAACAACGAATCGAATTATTCCTTGTATCGATTACTGCGGACGCACTGCTGCTAAGCAGTAACTTTTTTTAACGAATCATGAGAAGGGGCGAACAATCGTTGATGCGTATGTACTTTCGCAGTTTAAAAAGTCAAATACGCATATCGAATTCACAGTGGGAAAAAATCAGCAGGTTTTATACAAAGCTATGCGCTGGGTTATGTAGGTTAACTCAACGTTACATATGTATGATGGAATACGAAATATCGTTTAAATCATACAAAGATACCGCGTAAACCATACTCGTGCGATAAATTTATCGATGTATACATTATACGAGTCTGGGAAGAAAAGATTTGTAAAGTGATCATTGCTCGGTTGGAACGAATGAAAATACCTTATTAAATGCCATATAAACAAATATAGAAAAATCTGAAAAAAACGTCTTGTTTACATTAAAAATCGATCTTATTAATTTTATTATTAAACCACTATACTTACCTATATTATATTATTAAAACAGTTAACGTAAGATTACTATTAATGAGGATAAATTGTTTTTATGACTAATTGAAGATATTTTATTTGTAACTATAGTTATATGGAAAACGAAAATTAAAAGTTTTTTTCCGTGTGAAGCTGGCCCCCCAATATTAAAAAATCGATTTTTTTCTTCATGCATTTGTCTGCTCACGAATGCTCAGTTGGAATTTTCGTTTGCTCATCGTTTGCTCACGAATGTTCAGTTGGAATTTTTGTTTGCTCACCCTTAGTTCAAAAGATTTGTGAGAAAACGATGAGCAAACGAATGCCAAAAAAAAATAATTTTTTAATTCGATACCAAAACTTAATTTTCTTGTATCTTTTGAACTAAGGGTGAACAAACGAAAATTCCAACTGAGCATTCGTGAGCAAACGATGAGCAAACGAATGCATGAAGAAAAAAATCGATTTTTTAATATTGGGGGGCCAGCTTCACACGGGTAAGTTTTTGTTACGAATTTAATAAAATTGATTATATTATATTTTGTAAAACAGTTTTTTCATTCTAATAGAGACATGAAGTATATAAATTTATTTTCTAATTTTTATGTTGGGAAGTTACGTGCAATTAAAAGAATACGCTTTGATAAATGACTGCAATTAAGGCTTACTTCTTCCATCTTTACATAAGTGCTTCGTAGATCGGAGCTCGGTGTACGATGTCTAATTTGCTATTCTCGCAAATCGATTCTATCGAGTAATATTATCCCGTAAATCGTCGGTCACATTCGCCATTCGTCGCGCGTGGCCTGATCGCAATAATAAACGGTCTCTTATGATGAGCTCGTCTCCATGATTTGCAGCAAGAAATTCCGTCATATGATCTTCACTCGCGTTACGAGTGCACTTCCGCGGAGAGAAATCGTCACGGCAGTCGGGAAAAACCGGATGATTGCCGGAAATCACCCGCCTAATTAATGTCCGTTGCTCGTAAATTACGTCGTTATGTAAGATGTATTCACGTCGGCTACCGTCGCGCGGTGCACATTGTGCGAGTGGATAGATTTTCGTGCACATATCTATACAGTATTTGTACAAAAGCGCTAGAAACTGTGAGTGAAGCGTCCAAAAGACTTTGCAGAAAATACAGAGACTTAAAATTTTTAGTATTCTTTGGTTGACGATAATACTGATTATCCATAGTAATAATTAAAATCTTACGACAATGTTAAGAAAGATTATGTAAAAAAATTACACATAAAAAACGATTTTGTTGGAAAATTAAAAAATTTAAATAGATAGAATTCGAAAATAATTCCATTGGACCATCAAAATAATGATAGGAAATTCAAGCATGATGAACGATGCTACAAAAAGTTTTGATGTTCTAACAATTAGTTTGAATATCTCTTATAATTATTTTGATAGTCCAACAAAATTATTTTCAGATCTAGCTAAATTTTTATATACTTCAGCAAAACTGTTCTTCTTTTATGTATAAAGAGACTAACGGAATAAATGTACAAAGTATATTCAGTACAATGTATATGTAATATTTTTAACGGAGGGAAGTTTAACCTTTGCTCCGATTATCTCTCTGCGCCCTTCGTCCATCTCGTTCACCATCTTCTCGCAATTTCGCACTCCTGTAATGAGATCTTTATCGTGAGATTATCGTGGACACGCCATGGCGTCTCGATCGCGCGAGCTTGAAACGAGATAACGATCTCTCTCTGCCGTTGCCTAGTAGCAATTTTCGGACTAAATAAATCGCCGGTTGGTTTTGCGAACGTCAAGGGTGTAATGATCGAGGAAGAGTTGCTGGGAAATTAATATCATTATTAGAGGAGGATGAAGCGATAATTCGCCGGTGTAGGATAACCACCTCCGCGTTCACAGTAATTTAATTTCATCGGGAATGGTTTTTATCGCGCGATGCTTCGATGCGCGCGAAAATATAGTGATTGAACTGATTATTTACACTTAGGTCGTTACATGTTACAGTTACAAGCACAATATATCGTTAGGTGCTGCATATAAATACGATCTATTTGGTAAACTTATAAACACGCCAATTTGTTCACGAGTAATCGATAATAATTATTATATTCATTTTAAAAGAATTTTATTTCGACAAGAAAAATTTCTCTTTGTGTGTGCCTCTTCCACTCTTTCTCTTATTTTCAAATTTAAAATTTTGTACATAATTAGGAAAACGAAATTTCGTCGATCGTAAATCCTTAATAAGAGTCAGCCGATACGTAGATCTGTGACCTCATAACGGCCTTCATCATTAAGCGTAAAATGCCTAAGGGTACTTTTTTTTGCGCGAACCACATGTGGAAACAGACCTGCGCACCCCCATAGGCATCTTGAGCTATCCACGGTCGTTAGATGAACGTTGTGCTCTCGTGGGAAAGACTTTTATGACACGGAATTCTTTAGACTGGTCTACTTTGTAATACAGGAGATCTATAATTTAGCATTATTTTGTCTGGAAAATCTTGTCATAGAAAAAAATATGTGTTGCACGACCGCTTTTTATCCTGATTAAAAATATGTAATTACGGCAGAAATTACGGGTGGATGAAAGTGTTGGAAAGTGAAGTTAGCCGGCCAATAATTGTCCGGTCGGAATGCGTACATGTGCGTCGCATCCCTATAAGATGCTTAAGACGTTCGCAGGGGCGTAGACGCGCTTTGAAACAGATCCCTTTGCGACAAAGTCCGCGACCGAAATTAATGTTTGCACGAAAATAAACTTGCTTCGGGGAACAGACTGCAATATAATTTTAAGTACAAATTTATGACAGGTGTCGTTTTGATCAATTTTAAAATCTTGCGTAAACAGTATAAACAAATTTTGTGTTTTTTAAAATAGTTTGCACATAGCGCACTATTAAATAAATAATTATAAACTTTAAATTATAAATTGATATTAATAATGATAAACGATGATAAACGCATTTATCATCCTTTCTTCATTTTACTATTACAATTTTGCAGCAAGTAATTCTATTATCCATTATTAGCATTATTAAATTATTTATAATATTGTAATCTTAGTCCTGTAAAAGTAGTTTTTTATCTTGAAAAATATTTTAGTATTATGGAATGATTGAATACTACCGTTACTTCTCTGCTTGAGATTAAACGGATTATACGAAAAAAAGGATAGAGAGTCCTTCTTCTATTTTTCCTCCATTTGATTTTATATGCGCAGACCGTCATCAATCGCGTTGCCATAGAAATGTCTTGGTCCTTTAGTAATGGCCACGCCATTGGTTGGATTCGAGGGGTTAGCTAAGACCGCAGCAAGCACCTGCGGCTTTCATCCCTGCATGTAGGTGGATGGAGTAAAATATCACGATAAAAACGAGTGATTTTGATCAAAACGAAGAAATCGCCTTAAATGCGACGCGTTCTACGGTTGATCAAATTTCTTGATCTAATCGATTGATAGCTTTGTAACATAATCATAAAATGAGCGTCTATCTATCTATTTATGGAATAAAGTGATGTATAACCGAACAATTTAATATCCAGGACTGTACGCATCAATCAATTTATTTCTTAAACAATATGTTAGAATTTAGATATACCAAAAAAATTCATACGTATACAAATTATCTTTAATTGTTATTTTTTAATAATTTAAATATCTAAGTTGTGAAATTAATATTAACAAAATTGATTTATTGCTAAGATTTCCTTACGTTCATTACTTTTCAGCGCAAGTGAATCTTGTTACGCATTTTATTGTGTATTCAACAGCTTGTTTAAAGTGTTAACTTTCTGATTCTCTGTAGGGACTACTATATAAAGTCCAAACAGAAATAGAATTTCTTCTATTCCCTTTGTCACATATACTTTTCACGATATTAAATGTGTCGGGAACTCATTTCTTTGCGGAAACATATGCGGGGGTGTGCAATCGAAGAAGATGGTAGGGGAAATGAGAAAAGGGATGCAACGGAATATGCGTGCATGGAGCCTTAGGGTTTTCAGGCCTCTTGAAAAAGAAGGATCGTGCTGCGAGGTCTGGCCCCTCTGACTAGATCCATTTGGAGATGCTTGCATGTCATTGGTGACGCGCATAATGTTCTGCCGTTCCTTTTTCTGTTTTCTATGAGACACCTGTGTGCCCAACCGTCTCGTCTATATATTTATTTATCCAGCCGGTAGATTCGACGCGACCGACCTGCATTATGAAACTCGTAAATGCCGCGACCGACAGCGCGTCTCTTCGCCGGATAAGCATGGAGACCCTGGAGGGACGAGAACGCCTTCTTAATAGTGTTCACGTCGTATGTGTTGCGATACAGGCACAACCTGCTAAATTTGATTTAATATCTATGATGACTAATATGGAGGATAATTACTTTAGTGAAAAGTGTTATTGCAGTATAAATTAGCAATGTATAATTGTCTTGCATATTGAAATAATTACATCTTGCCTTCAGAAAAAGCCCCTTTAAATTATCTTTAAATGCCATAGCTCTTAAAAGAGTTTATTAATACCTATTACTAGCAGAAATGTAATTAGTCTTATATTGATTAGAAGAAATTAGTGCTGATTGTTACATGGAAAATTGTTGCATTTAAAAATATTTCGAAAATACATGCAGAGTATTATAATCGTTGAATACAGCAGGTTGTTGACACAACCTTCAACTTTTCTTAGACATTGCTTTCATAACGTATAATAATCATCTTACATAAGGACATGTTTGAAAATAATTTTATTACAAGCAATTTAGTTGAAAATAGAAATGTTTTCTGTTTAAATATATTTTTTGATTTACAAATACTTTCGCGTATATTTAACTGTCTGCAAGATATTGTTACGACGAAAGTATTTTTCTTGTGAAAAAATTTTATCTATTTTTTCTTATGTAAGAAATTCTCAAAATCTTTGGTTTGCACGATTAGACGCAGTAGCAGCGAAAATTAACAGGAATTTTTCTTAGTTGGAGGTTTACTGTTCTCATTCACTTTATCTCGTCTCTTATGTAACAATCGATTACAACTTGCGTGACTTTCGTCGGCAAACTTGCGCTCGTCTTGTTAACTCGATTATTTACGCAACCGTTAACGACCAACAGTAGATTAGTAACGCAAGACATTATCGATTGCAATGTGAAATATTAGAAAGAAATATTGTAGCATTCTCGTTAAAAAAAATTAAAAATAAGAACACCAATGTATAAAATATCGCATTTTGTGTTGATCTTAACATTTCTAACGACGATCAGAGTTAAATTCTCGAGAAAGACTGTCGGTCGTTTCGTCGAGTCTCGCATCAAATATAACGTTATAGCTATGTAAACAACGACGAATTAATCTCCATATACATCCGCAAGAGCAGATATGACGAGGTTTATAACCGATCTCAATTCTTAAACATAAATATTTTGCATATTTGCTTTTATAAATATTTTGAATAGCTGTCATTTCCAATGTCACTTTTAATAAAACGATTGAAAATTAAATCAACGGAGGTCTGAAAGAAACATTAATATTTTGAATACTTCGTTAAGATGTTTTTTTGAAATCGCTTAAATGTTTTATTATTGTTTATCAATTTTGTATTTTTTTATTTCTAAGTCAGAGAATCAGATTTAATTGACATTAATTCAAGAATAATATTTATCTATTTTCAAAAGAATCTAAAATTTAATTTGCTAAAACTTTTTACATTTGATCACAATTTAAAAATATGTTTTTATAGTATTACATTATTTGTTGGAAGAGCGTATGTAGCACAATTTATATATGTTTTAGGGGTGTTGCCAGAAGTGTAATTTTGTGCTCTTTGTAAAATTTCTAGAAAGCCATCTTACAAAACAGCTACTCAAGAAGGGGTTCGATCGAGGAATGTTACCGCAGCATCGTAAAGCAATATATTCTTTTTTTGTCGAGCGACCCTTCTTTTCGGCGCAACTGCGCATCGCGCAGGATAACGACTTGAACTTGGGATTCTCCGGGATTTATTTTACAATTTCCAAATTGTGCGTCCCTCTCAAGGAAGATTACAGGAACGGAGATCAGACAAGGAACCGGTCCGCTTCTCGGGCGTCGATGTCACCGCATTGCTTACTCGTGTTTCAATCCTGCACGGAGTTATGCACGCCCTACCCTTTCTTCTCTCTCTTCCTTCTACATTTATTTATTTAATCTTAATCCTCTGTCTGTAATCATATTTTTATTTCCTCTACAATCTTTGTTGTCTAGCTCTAGATGTTTACTTTTGTTCTGTTAGACTTCAAAAAATCTGGGAAAATTTAGTTACTTTTCAACATCTTTATTTATACATAGATTAAATGTTAAAACCTTTAAATTAAAATTTAAACAGAAATTATGAAATTTGAGAGTGGAATTTTGCTTAAGAAACTCAGATTGCAGATGGAAAAATTCGAACATAAAACGATTCAGATATTTGCATTGCTTTAAAATTTAAACAGTTATTTTCATTTTCACTACTTCTGTACCTTATCTGTATTCTGTTTTAGGGATAACAACTAAAAATGTGTAATAAATTTTTCTTTCTTTCACTTTTACAATAAAAAAAAGTGATTCCCTCACGATGTGCTGTTTCCTCTTCAAAACAGTCGTGTCTCTCGAAAGAGTCCTAAGAAGAGTACTTTCTCCACATCTCGAATACATACTTACAGATATTTACATCTATATACACACACACACACACACACACACACACACACACACACACACACACACACACACACACACACACACACACACACACACACACACACACATATTATATATATAATATATAAGATATTTCTATACATATTCCTGCTCGCGATCTCACGAATGAAAGTCGGAAGCGAATCGCAGAAGTTTCTAATTTCGACTTGACCTTCGAGAAGTGGGTTAAATCATAACAAGGCGCAATCTTCTTAGACAGTCTCGCTTCCGACTGTCGGATTCCGCGATGACGTATGTAGATGGAAAGAAACCATAACGCTACTACAGGAGACGCTGTAATTTGTTAGTTTGATGATTTTCGATATTTGGATTTGTAGAGAAGTGATCGTTTTTTACTACATTACTGCAATTGATTTTTTTATTAAAATCTATGTACTGTATGAATTATTTATTTCTTTTTATGCTGTTAACATAGGATTGTCTGTCATTATCGATGAGTATATATATACTATATAGTATTTGAAATATATTTACACAAGCATGTGTACAATATTTACAAAAAAAGTTCATAATTTTTATGAGAAATTTATAACATAAAATGATGTAATTTATGTTCAACATAGCACTGTGTGAGATACTTCTATGTTTATTCTTTTATTAACAGATTTTTATATGTATGTATATACACAAATGTATGTGTGTGTATATATACTATGAGTAACTTTTTATAATATTTGGCAAAATTACACTCGATTCAATTTTTGACAATTAATGAAGCCAAAAGTTTGTTTTCTCG
The DNA here is from genome assembly GCF_001594065.2 of Cyphomyrmex costatus. NCBI lineage: Eukaryota > Metazoa > Arthropoda > Insecta > Hymenoptera > Formicidae > Cyphomyrmex > Cyphomyrmex costatus. Next base: position 5,021,256 of record NW_017275965.1, on the reverse strand, counting down.
TCATGATGAGATCTAAGTTTTCCTATATTATTACACGAAAATTCCGACGACTTATGGTATACACTTGTTGCGTTGGTAATCACAAAACGATTCGTTCGTTTGCGATTCCATTTAATCAGACGTATCCTCTTCGACGACGGGAAACGGCCACGAGAAGAACCAGTCTAACGTTTTGAAGCTGGTATCACCAAGTTGATACCGGGCAGCCAAGGTGTTTACGGTCCTCTTAAGCTATCCGACACTCCTAACTTCTCCCTTTCTATCTCTCTTTTTCGGTCTCTCTCTCTCTCTCTCTCTCTCTCTCTCTCTCTTTTTCTCTTCTTCTTCTTCTTCTTTCTTATTCTCCAGAGTCGTGGCCCAACGGCAGCCATATTGAAGGTCTGACCTTGAAGGGATAAAAAATCTCCCCCGAGATGCTTCAAGGCTCGAGGCACTTTTCCCTCTTCGTCTCGAGCGTTTGGTCTTTCTTTCGCTCGAACCAGACTTTCCTCCACTCCTTCAATCAGTCACTTCCTCCTCTCCCTTCTTATCGTCTTTA